>NC_135251.1:29487822-29797262 GCF_964204865.1 Styela clava
GTCAAATACATAACACATTATTAAAAATAATTTTATCGCAAATAGAAAAAGATCCACCACCCCCTACACTGAGCACACACTTCTAAAATGAAAAGCTGAGTAGCAATCTGGTATTACATATCAGGTGCCGGCTAGCACAGTTTTTCTGTCGGTCCACGAGTAATTTTTTTTTTCATATTATTTTTCGCCAGCGTAACTGCATGGTTTCCGAAAATTTGAAGTTTTATTGCTTTTATAGACGATTTGTCTCCGTCGTAAATTGGTTTTGACAAGGGTTGCATCGATTGATCCGTCGCGAAAGCAATAATTATGTAGATTCTCGCAGGTGCCTAAAATTTAGAAAATTCACAAATACGTGTGTTTTAATTCACGTCTCCTCGCATGTACGCAATAAAATAAACAATACCTAAAATAAAAAGATGAAGCGTATTGTATTTCATTCCCAGTATCCTTCGCTCTGCAAACCAAGTATCGAAGTACTTACCAGCAAATAGGATTATTACTCGTTCCATAATTGATGAGAATCATTTGAGAATGTTAACTTAATTAGTGGGGAAATAACAGGTTACAGGAAAAAAACGAAAAGCGCGACAGCTCCCTCAAAAAATAGGAAGCAATGAATTGGTAACTTAATATGGACAGGTGTAAAGAAGTGCAACTTTTACAACCTCCATTAAATTTTGATTTCGGGGTCTAAAAAAGCCATATCTGTGACCCTGCGTCGCTATGCTCCCTATGTGTGTCGTTTTGAATTGCTTTGATATTTGGTCGGCCTATGACTTTACAATTTTTGTTTCTAAATCGTAGATTTATCAGTGAAAGCACGAGCGACCCCGGTATTGTTCTTAGAAAAAATTCATACTAAATTACTATCACGAATGCGCCAATCCCTTTTGAGGAGGCTGTGGGTGAGTAACGAAAGCTGATAGATATTTGCTAGCCTGTTCCCTTTCATAATATGAAGGTGTTTCACACGGTCAAAAATAACACAACAGCAAATTAAAGCAACAAAGGGCACTCAAAATGTATATGTTTTTTACTACATGCCTTGTTTCACTTAAGTATTAATGTAAAATTCTGCAATAATTCAACGTTGGACTTAAAACCACATCGGCGAAATACACAGAAATATATTTGAGATTCATCCATATTTATTCAGAAACTTCCATACTATTTAGTAAAGTAGTTTCCGCTTCCTTACAATCTTTCACGTTTTTTTAAGTTTGTGCTTCGCCGAAGAACCCGAAGTTCCAAATCTCTTAACTTGGTCGCGCTTTTCATAGGAGGCAGTGGCTTATATCCAATCTTCCGAGGGTTTCCCGTTTTTCCGACGCTTGGCATTATTATGCCCGCAGGTGGCATTATAGCGTCGCTAATATGAGATCCTGCAATTGCATATGGTTTTATGTATAATTATTGATAAACTATAATGAGCGTGAAAATTAACTTTTAGAAGCATCATATATTGGGTTGTTAAAAAGAGGTTGGAAACACCCTCTTCAGATGTATCATGCTTTGTTATTTAGCACCGAGTACTTTTCTTCAACGTTTGCCCACTTCTGTCGGATGATACAGCAGGCGACGACATCTGCCAATGGATAACTTGCACCGCAGCTGGCGACCAGTGTAATTTGGCTTTTCGAAAGTTATGTATTAGAATATGGTGACAGCATATATGAACCCATACATTTGCACCCGTATATCCACGGGTTCAATCCATATGCGGGTGCTAAAATCCATGGGTTAGGGTTAGTATGGGTTCAAATATCCGTAGGTGCAAATTTCCATAGGTGCAATTGTCGTGGGTTCAAACGTACGCGGGTTCAAATATAATGGAACGGTATTAGATTGATGTAAGCGTGTCCTGTTCATGTAGCTTATGTATTTGCATACAAACATTTTTTGAAATAGGAGAACCTGTTTTTGGGAGTTCGACACAATAACATCATTTTCTCAAAATTTCGAATACCAACATTGCTTAGCCCTGGACCCGATTTTGGTGTTATAGAATATATTGTTTATTATATATTGTATATCATTGTACATTAAACAATTGGAACTCTAGTCATAGTCAAGTTTATTTTTTTCCATCCAGTAAAAATAACATGCAAAGTTCAAAAGAATAAAATTGAATACACATTTCCTTGGGGAAGGGAAACGGCGTGAAATCAAAGCTGGTTATTTCGCAACGCCACCCAGGGTTCGAATATCCAATTGAACATTTGTAAGCTGTAAAATATTGATGAGCGAGGCTTTAAGAGTTACCAACCAACATCGCGCTATACAGATTACATGAGATTTACGATCGGTAAAATTTATGAAATAGCTTGGGTGGTAGGTTACCAATACTAGCTAAGTTCTTCTCATTGGTCTAATAGTAAGAAAAGTGTGTTAGATGCCACGTGTTAGAAGACATTTGATGAAATATTACAGAGATACAGTTAGGGGTGGGCAGAAATAGAACCACTGTAGACTAGGTACAGTAAGTAGGGGAAGGTGGGGCACGTTGGGACATGGGGCACAGTGGAAAATCAGCTCTCACACTGATACTATATCCGCAATCCCGTCCGCGGTTCGATGTTTCAATCCGCCCTTCGGTGAGTTACAACGTCCCCGCGAACGGACAACGGACGGGTAGAGCGGCGCAAGCTATGAGGTCAAATTGGTTTTGGGAGGTTGAAACTAAAATTTCACCGTTCCAGTTTTTTCTTTTTTCTACTTTAGACTTCCCAACATGACAAACCACCGTCTAATATTTTTCAGCTTTAGTCAACTGTAGAATATTCATAACGTTGGCGAGATGATGTGCCTTCCGAATTTCGCCGTGGGATGGTCTGAAAATATTTGTTTCTTATGGGGAACAATGGACCGGGGTTCAGTGGGACATGCCCTACAAGGCACAATTCGACAGTGTTTGATACAATAAGTGCTTAGAGACCTAGAGATGCGTTATATTTTGTGTAATATTATGGTTTCTTCCGACCCATGGCCCAATATGGAATATATATTCAAGAATCAATATTATTTTCAGATTTAGATTCGAGGAAAGAAATAATCAAATTTGTTTGCGAATTTTTTTGTCAAAATATCTGAACTATTTCAGTTGAACATTGACTTTGAAAATATTAAAGCTTCAAATTTAAAGTCTCCCTGTTCTGCAGGCGATTATTCTGATTAATTGCCTATTTTTAAAGGCATACTTCGTTGAATTTTGACAGACTGACCCATTGTGCCCCAGGGTCTGTCCGAATGTGCCCCACAAGTGGGGTACATTGGGACACTTGACAGACGTTTTTCAAAGCATTTTGGTAGTAAGATGTGTGTCGCAAAGGAATTTCTTATTTGCTGAATAAAAACTACATTTACCCCTCTATGCATTAGTCCCGCCAACTTGAGTGAATATGCAGAATTAAAGGCTCAAAATATGCAAAAGAAAAAAAGTGTCCCAACCTTCCCCACTTTCCCCTAATTCTAAAAGCTGGAGTGCTGTAAATGATTTGATACTACAGGCGTGAGTTAAATCATTTAGCATTTGAATTCACGTTGGCACAAGACGCATGAATCATTGTCACGGAACCTGGTAAAGCTAGGGCATTCCGGGTACCTATAAGTTAGAATGTTTCACAGTCTCAGCTTCGTCCAGCTCCCGCGTTTGTTAGTGTTTTCTTAGATTTCACTACATGTAAACCCTTTAATCATACGTTCAATATTATTTGTCACAAAGAATTTGTGTGTTGTATTCGGGGTAAGAATCGTAGCAGGATATAATAGTGTTCGTCCTCATTGGCGAAATGTATGATTTTTGGGGGAAATTGTGGGTAAAGTATTTCGTTCAGGATAGGCATTCGTGTCCATATATTTGAGCATTGGTCTCTTGTTCGTATTGGGTTTTATACTATAAAACAATATTGAAGTATTAATATAATACAAACGTAATAAAAAATGCAAAATAATAACAATTATATACATTCTATATCCCACTTATTATATATATATATATTTCAAATACTGAGAACTAGACCAGCAAGCGATACAGTACACAATTACAAATCATGTCGAAAAAATCAAATAAAAAACAAGAGAGCAATGCTCAAATATATGGACTTTAAAGGCAAAACGAAATATTTTATTCACAATTTACCCCAAAATCATATCCTTGACGAAGCCGTAACTTACTAGTACCAGTACGGCGTACGGGTACCCGAACTACCCTAGCTTCAGCAGGTATTGTGACAATCATTATTCATTTATACGTCTTTTGCCAACGGGAATGAAAATGCTGAATAATTCGACTCACATCTGTAGTATCAAATCATTCACAGTACTTAACCCTTTACATTACTGGTAACTTGCGCTTTTTCCGCCATCGAGTCCATACATCGGAAATCAAATAACTGACTGACTAATCTCATACCCGACATGGACTATCGACTTCCGCTCCCCGGGATACATATGTAAATCTTATCGTAGTCTACAGTGCGTCATCGGTATCGAAAAACTTCCGACGTTCGCGTAGCAAGATTTCGCACAATCAAAAAGGGAGACAACCGTCACGCTTTACGGATTAGAAAACCGTGTTCCCATGGATAAAAATAATACAGTTTTTTATTGGATTTTTATAAAATAAAACGACATTGCAGTAAACAATATTTAATCAATAATATTCCATCAATCATTAAATAAATTTCATTTTTTTCTATGTAAGTTTGCCAATCAATTACTGTAGATTTTTCATTACCACAAATATCATATATAAATTTAAAAAAAAACATCGAAAATCGGTTTATGCTTCTGAATTCGGTATCTATATATGTAGAAACGGGTTAAAACACAGTTAATAAATTGTAAATTAGGAACATTTATCAAAACCTGTGAAACATTTTTTTAT
This sequence comes from Styela clava, assembly GCF_964204865.1. Taxonomy (NCBI): domain Eukaryota; kingdom Metazoa; phylum Chordata; class Ascidiacea; order Stolidobranchia; family Styelidae; genus Styela; species Styela clava. The sequence goes on from NC_135251.1 coordinate 29,492,711, forward strand.
ACCGAGACGGATGTTCGTTTTTCTGTTTTGTAAACATTTCACTGGTTTATTTCAGTCCATAATCTACTTGTTTGGTAAAATAATAAAATAAATGCAATAAAGTTTCAATATCTTGTTTACAAAATTTAGACATACTAGTATCCATTAGTCCGAACCGAACCCACGTGATGTATTGTTGAATACTACCGTGTTTCCCCGAAAATAAGACCTACCCTGAAAATAAGACGTAAGCCTGAATTTTGAAAATGATTTTATTATAAGCCCTCCCCTCAAAATAAGACCTAGTTGGAAACGCGAATTTTTTTTTCATCTAGTCGATAGCAAGAAATCTCTCCAATACGTTTTAAATGGTTGATAATCTATGTTTTGCAGTTATTTTGAATTGAAACGTGTTATTTATAAGTAAATGGATATCGGTGTTCATATTTTGTATATTTGAAAATTTCTCTACCTTGTAATTTTGTTTTTAATAAATGAAAACATGAGACATTCCCCGAAAATAAACCCTAGTGTTATTTTTCGGAAGAAAAATGAAATAAGACCCAGTCTTATTGTCGGGAAAACACGGTATACATTTATGCAAAAAGTTTGATCTGAAAAGACCTTAATTTAGTTTCGATGGTTGATGAAAATCAATTTTCAAAATATTTCCCCGACTTCACATTGGGAATATTAAATGACTCTTGCCAAAAAGGCTTGTACCGTAAATAAATACTTTTTTCATTATTATTCCCTTTTAATAACAATTAAGCACTTTTACACAAGTAGATGTTACATCAACATCATTCCATTCCCCAGGAATACTACCGTACCTATAATATTATAATACGAATTATATTCTTCAACATTATACTGCACGCAACATTTTAAAATAAGTTTAAAATGAGTATAATACGCATCACTTAAAACTAAATCTTTCAATTCAGAAATACCATGTCCTTTCCAAATGGCAACATAAAAAGGTTTTCTGCAATATTGCAATAACGATTCATGGGTTCGTTTCGTGTCCAATAACACTTGTGCCACTCAGCGATCGTCCTAACCAACGAACGAAAAAGTGCCGAGAGTTGAGAGACGGACAAGAGCGGGATACTAAATATACTCAGAGATGTGCAATTCTGCTACTTTTGCCTAATTACGGTACGGCACAGAACAATACGATAGCCTACAACTATTACTGAGCACAGTAAGTGGGCATTTCATATTTTTAACTATGGTACTTTTGATTAGTTACGATAACAAGACGAGGCCTAGGGCCCTAGAACAAGGGAAAGAAAGTAGCGTACCGGTACCGTTAGTCTGTACACTGGTAGTTCTGTACCAGTAGTAAGTTTGTTGTTAATGCAGTAATGTGTTTGTTTTTCCATGTCTGTAGATAGCCTAGTTTGATCTAGGACTGTGGTTCTCAAACTTTATGCGCCTGTGGACCCATAATTTATGAATTTTCATACCGAAAACACAATAAAAGAACATAGTACAGAGCTATTCGAACAACATTTAAATTAGCTGCCACTCCGGCACTCCTGACGCTCGCAACACAAATAGCTTACTGATTTATCTTAGGTGGTCTTTTACATCAAGTTTGTTCCTTGCTTTCGTCTTGATTTGAATAAGTGTAGAAAACCCATGTCTGCATAAGAAAGTAGAGATGAAGGGGATAATATTTTAAATGCCATGACTGCATGGCGTTATGCTCATAACTACTTGTTTTTGTGCAATATATTCATGAATATGATATCAAAACTGAATTTTTGTTTTGCACTTCTTTCGAAAACTACAGCAAAAATTGCAGATGTAATGGAAAAAATATCAACGTTTTTTTGTACGAAAGGCCTAAATAGGGATAAGTCGTATATATAATTGACCCGGCTTAACAAAAAATCTCACATAAATGGTGTTAGCATATAACGGTATAGCAAAAATAATTGTAAAAATAGTACTGTAGTAAGCACATACTAATTTTGATCAATACCATGAATACTGTCCTCCATTCCTTTAAAAAATTTCAAGGCCGTAATGAAAGTTTTAATTTCGTTAATATTTACAGGGTATTGTTTTTGATCTCAAAAGACAAGTTTGAAAACTTCGAAATGTTATTTCCAATTGATATCAGCATTGCATCTCCAATTCACTGTCTCCTTGTAGCAGGATTCGCTTCCTTCTCATTAGTATACTGGACCTGTGCGGCCTTTCGCTTTAACATTAGGATGGGATTGTATTATCTATATTTTATTTGTATGGCAACAATGCTTTTACCTTTCATGCTTTGGAATGGGAGATCAAGAAAAAACATGTTATGGTGCTCGTTTGCACAGCGGGTGAGTGGATGGCTTTTTGGATTACATGGTGAAGTTAGTCATATAGAAAATCTAGTCACCAATGGACCTTCAATTATTGTTAGCAATCATCAAAGTGCAATTGATACTACTGGCATGGGCAAGCTATTCACTGAAAGATCTACCATTCTGGCTAAAAAAGAATTACTGTATGTTGGCCCATTTGGACTAGCATTATGGCTTTCTGGTTTCGTGTTTATTGAGAGATCAAATAAGAAGCAGTCATATCAAATTCTTGATGATGTTGCTAACAAAGTGAAAAATGAGGGTCTCTGCGTTTGGATTTTTCCTGAAGGGACAAGAAACACAAACGAAGAAATGTTGCAATTTAAAAAGGGTGCATTTCATCTAGCAATAAAAGCACAAGCACCTATAGTTCCTGTCGTATTCAGTTCTTACAAAAATTTTTTCAATCCAAAAGCCAATATTTTCACCAGTGGAAAGTATGTTATGGAAATCTTGCCTCCTGTATCAACAGAAAACCTAACGTTGGATGATATATCAAAACTTTCAAATGATGTCCGTTCTCAGATGATGGATGTATTCAATAGACTGTCTGCAAACAACTATAATTAATAATTGTGTAAACAAGTGCTGCTGGTTATTACATTTTCAATTTGTATACCATTGCCCTGTAAATTTCATGAATAATTTCGTTGCAACATAACAAATGAATCCAATCTACAGCTATTGATTACGGCATAATGAATAATTGAACTTTATAACGATGCTTACTTTAACTCTGTGATATAGGATTCTTGTTTGGGTGCTGGTGTGGAATGTCATGGTACTCACTAATTATCAATATTAAGTTTAGCTCTTCAATTCGAATATGTATACTCTGTTATTTTATATACATGATAATATTACCTTTACATCACGAACAAATATGTAATGTATGTATAATCTGTTATTTCATATACATGGCAATATTACCTTCACATCGCGAACAAATATGTATACTCTGTTATTTTATATTCTTGGCAATATTAGCGTAACATTGCGATTTTACTTTAAACATATACTATGGAAGGCCCATATTTCAAGCACAACCTTCGAAAATGCAAAGCTAAACACTAGTAATTTTCAGAAAACTAACTTCAAGTTGTTGGACCATAAAATAGGTTAATTTTATCGATCGTTGAGTAAAATAAAAGCAGATTAAGAAAGCTGTTGAAACCAGATTGTTGGATTTAGAAAAACTTGACTAAGCTGTCAGATATTTTGGAAATATTGCTTTCAATTATTTATTTTACGACTAATTTTTGAACATTCCAACATGCCATTAGTTCGCTACAATGATTCCTATATTATTGAGTATTTCTATTTTTTCCGTCATACTGCTTATATGTTTGTTCTGATGTTACTGGCACAGGGTGCACGATACTACTCTATGAATCCTGTGATTTTGGAAATGTTGAAGTTCACACAACACACTGTATTATTTAAATTCTGCTTTTATGTTTCCTATTAATATCTTTCCATCTTAATATTCTTCAGTATTGCATGATATGTTTCCAGAAAGGATTGGGGTAAAGTCAATTTCATCAAAATTTTATTATGCGAGTCTTGCCTTTAGCCATGATTCTTGACCTTGATTGGCAGTTTTATCATTTTTGTTTATTTCTTTTCGGTATTTTAAATCATTTTATCTTGTAACATTTATAATTTTTTTAAATTTGAAATTGAATGTTAAATTTATAATATTAATTAAGTGATTTTAAGTTTTAAAACTTGGGAGCTTGGCAAGGGTGTTTTGTTAATGTTTGGTGGTCTCTAGCCCTATTCCTTAAAGTGTCTGATTTTTGTGGGAATGCACTCAAACATTGAGCAGTAGCCCCTTTTCTACCATATTACACAATACAATTAATGCTTCTGAAACATTGCCATCGAGTTGAGTGGACCCCCTTTTATTTCCTTGAATGCAAAATGTACCTGTTACTTGGTTGTTACTGTGAAAAAAGATATTGCTCAATTTTTTTCTACATGTCCTATATTTCAACTCTAATTTTGCTGTTTTTATATATTTAACTTTTCATATGACATTCGTTACGTTTTTTTATTAAAATATTGGCTGATGTTGGGGTGGTCATATTAAATATTCATGTTTGCTCATTGCTCTTGTATGATCGGAATTAGAACTTAATATTACTGGTTTTGAATTGCTGAATGTCTGGCAAATTACTCAACAATTGGTCACAAACTGCATACCGCTTCCATAGTGAAACCCGGTAGAGAAGGGTTGGGACATCTTTCCGATGTGTTATTTAAATATATATTTCTTGTCTGTTCTGTAATCCCACATAATGTGGTTGTATATGTGTCTATTTGTCAAATATATGAATAGTAGGATAGTATTTGTATTCTGGTTGTGTGAGAAAGGTGGTGAACTGGACAGATAATTTTGAAAACTTTTTTTATACACACAAGTTAAGAACGGACAGTTCTGGAGAGCGATCAAAACCGAAATACCAGCACACGCACGAAAAATACAAACCTAGTTAAAGGAGGCTTGGATCAGAATCGGAAATAAACAATTAAAAAATATGCGAATGTATTGAACTTTTGGGATGTTTTGACTTAACTAATAATGACCGATACAATCTGATTTTATTTTGAATGCCTTGAAAGGGTGGAAATCTAAAATTCAATTTTTTGATAGCAAAATACAGGTATATGTTATTAAAAAAAGTACTGTTCATTTTGCGGTATTTCATAGTGGTATTGCGATAAACCGAAGATATTTTGCATCAAATGTAAACATTGTTTAACCAACCGATAAAATAATAATATTTCCAATTCTCCCAAAATTTGTACAATATGATCCTTACGGAATAAAACCCCTAACACCAGATTACTGTACAGCTGCCTAACGTTCCAATATCAGCATCCCAGTATTATCACCAAAGTAAACAAAAACATAAGGATGAATATCTTTTAAAAAACGAAATTTCGTGTCACTATGTATGAATGATTGCCTATATAATCCCTTCTATTCCATAATCACGTCTGTCTGCGATGTGATTCTGTATTTACCATAAGCCGATTGATTGGCTACATGTCTTGTACAGTCGTTGATTGTTTGTTGTCACGGGCCATTTTCTGATTAAATCAGAACTCTCCGAATGACAAAATGATCAAGTCAAATTTTGGTTTACACCTAAAAAGCACAATAAGGTAATCTCGAATAGGGTGTTAAGCTTAAGTGTTCTCAAACCGATCTAAAAGATGACATAGGGGCTTTATACACATTTCGTTATATCAATAATCACGGAATTAAAACAAAATATGCACCGAATTAAAACAATATGATACAACTGCACAGTCAATCAGAAATTATGACATGCTAAAATAAAATTTAAGTGGTCATGGTATTCGGAACATATTGGGTGAGGTTGTGAACATCTAACATTTATTTGTTCAACTTTGAAAACCAATTCGCAATTTTTAGCGATTCAAACCAGAGTTGTATCGATATCGGCCATATCATCCATTTTTTTGTTATAGGTATTCTTATCGGTATCGGCTTAATGTAGACCTATATTCAGCTCTTTAATGTGATTTAGAATGTTTTAAGAAATCAGTTAGAATACGAATACTAAAATTATTTTTTGCATGAAGGAAATATGTTCGCGGTATTTGCTTCGTTAACTCTGAGCCATGCCCCTCCCCACCCGTGAGTAGAAACGGGAACAGGATCCTGATCTGCTCTTTAGCTATTTTCGCTGCTAAATTTTTACATTGACATTTTTAATATGACATGGTAATTTAGGGTTGCCAACCGTCCTTTAATTCAAAGGACAGTCCTTTTGTTGAGATTTTTGTTCTTGTCCTTTTTAAGATGCTAATTGTCCTTTATTTTTTCCAACTTCGTTTTGCCCGATAGTTATAGTACTGTGTTTGATATCATTTCGTTTTTAAATCGCCTTTGTTTATGTATTTGCAAGCTTTTAATTATTCTTTTTCATTTCGCTTTGGTACGGCTCGAATAGCCAAAGAAATACCAATTTTATTAACAATTTCAAATATTTTACATTAATTTTCCGAAGATGGCAATAGTGGCAACACTCCAAGATTTGAGTGAATTCTAGTTCAATAACTGAAAATTCTATGTATAATTGGTCTTTAAGATTTTAGAATATTTCTCAACTCTGCGATAACGTATTTGGAAAAAAGATTTGACTTTGATGAAAATTCAACATTTGGAAAATTATCTCTTTTGGATAATCTTTCTCCAAAATATCAGACACTTGTAAAAATTGTAGAGCATTTGAAGCTAAAAGACAAACTTAATTTGAATATGTTTGACCTATTTGATGAAATTGCGATCATTCAAAAAAAAATTGGCACGATTCAAAGCACTTCACAGAATGCAGTTTGATTGCGTCAATCTTAAATAAACATTAAATGAAAAACACATGAAGATTTTTTAATATATCTCCTTAGCTTTTATACAGTTTGTATTTCATTGTTTTATATTGTTCTTTCCTGCAAGTTACAAAATAAATGATGACGGTAATCTATGTCCTTTATTGAGACTTTTCATAGTTGGCAACCCTATGGTAATTATATATGTAGAAATATATCAATCGAATATTATTGGATATCATTGTGTAAAATACAAAATAAGTTATATATATTGGCACAGAATCCTATACATTCATTTATTTTACCAGCCATAGTAGCCAAACCCTATAAGTTTTCTAATTCAACATCGAGTTTCCGAGCGCCGGTGCACAATGCATCTGGATCACAAACATCAATTTCTTATTATCTGGAATATCTCTTTTTCAAGCTGAAATAATGTGCACTACGAGTACTGCTCACACACTATTTTTTCAACCCGTCTGCCATGCACACTTAAGGTAATAATTAAATAGCACCGGAATATCGACGTATCGCGTTAATTCGTTGTTATCGGCAACAAAAAGTGGTATCGGTACATCTCTAATACAAACTCATAGACGCCTCATAGACATCTTGAATACCCAGGTAACCCGTTACAAAATTCCTGGCTTGTTTTGAATCAAATTTTTTCTGTATCTTTTGTATTTTTTATTAAAATACCTCTTGCAACGACGTGAAACTACGCCAAATGTTATGTTATGGATCTCCCAAAATATCTGCACCAAGATGGCGCACAACCTGAACATAGTATGTGTACCAGGTCAGGGTTCAGGTTTTGCGCCATCTTGGTGCACATACTTCGGAAGTGCCGACAGCTGCACACGCTGTTAGATTAATAACTTTGAAAACGTGAAAAAAAAAAATCTTGCGATGACTTTCACTTTCATTGTCAATTTAGTATACCTACACCACAGTCATAAGATTTTAACAGGAATGTTTAATTAACCGATATATCAGGGAGACGATTCGAGTAAAAAAGGCAAGAAAAATCACGAAACAGAGCTCGCGGGCCTACTACAATCCTAAAGCAGTTGGATCAGGGGCCTGCTCACCGCTCAAATTTGGCAAAACAAGTGCGTTAATACAATAATGGAGTAGGTTCGAATCAGGGCTTGATTTAGACCAGTGGCTCCCAACCGGGGGTCCGCGGACCCCCGGTTGTCCGCGAAGCATTTCCAGGGGGTCTGCGATTAAATTAAGATTTTTTAAGAAATTATTTGCAGTTTAATATCGTTTTTTTTTGTGATACGATCGAATATTTGCTGCCTATGACAATAGCCTACAAAAACTATTTTGATTTATCTCCCGTAGACCTATTGTGACAAATACGAGTTATTACATAACAATGATAATACGAGAATGCAGCTACGGTGATCACTTTCTCAGTTTTGGTGCGCCATTTTGCCATTGCGCTTTTGATATACAACAGCAGAAATCCTTTCAAGTGTATTCGATTTGACAAAATAAATAAAAAAGGCCACTCGTTTAGTGTTATTTTTGACTTGGTTAAATCTGTATGGAACATTAGGTTGCTGTTTAAGCTATTTCTAATAAAAATTTCAAACTAAACTTCAAATAAAAAACTTTTGAGGGGTCCGCGACCGCTTTGATAACACCAGAAGGGTCCGCAATGACAAAAGGGTTGAGAACCACTGATTTAGACGATGAGACACCCTAGCCTAGGCCACCAGTCGGCAACCTTTCGCATTGAAAAAGCCATTTGGCATCCCTCCCGTCAAACTCAAGCCTGTTCGGAGCCACAACTTCTACTGTAATGTCAGTCAGTGACTAATAAAATTCTCGGAAAACCACTTATGATGCAATCACTTTGGTTCTTACTAAGAAGAAGCCAAATAAATGATGCAATATTTCAGTTTACGATGAAATGAAAGAACTTGGAAAACCTATACCCACCGATCTCGACTTATACTTGCTGTGAGAAGTAATCGACTTTATGCCCCCGACTTTCATTGAATCCCCACTGCTTCTAACAAAAAACTGCTGTAGCCACACTGATTCACGGGAGATTCCTAGATTATGTACTATAACATCACAAGTACATTTAGCTACACGCAAGATACATACGTACAAAACGTCATTGCACCAGCAAACCCGACATCATAATACTCATTTTCAGTGGAATCTTGCTGAATAAAAATTATATATATTGACGCTTACATTCTTTGTTGCTTAGATGAATTAGTATATATATCTATAGATCAATATTTTCATAAAATAAAGGCAGTTAATTTTTAAATTAGAATATTTTGTTCGCAGTTGGAGGGGTTGAAGTTTTTCAAAGTTATACAAATTCATGTATACGGCCTCATTTCAATTTCTTGGTGATCTTTTGAACGGTAAATATATTGGAATTATTAACCTGAATGAAAATATGAGATCTATGAAGTTTTAAACTGACAATGTTCTGGAACAAACCTTTAGGCTACTACTTAAAAAACGATTTTAAGATTGATTGTCAGATTCAATTCAACGGTATTTCGAAAGTTGATCCACATATTGCTTCATCATTTTGGCAACAGGTTCCGGCTAAATTAAACTTCCAAATATGCTGAAAACCGTATTGTAAAAAACATTGTTACAAATTAAATTAATTTAATGCTTTTGTCTAATTACTGTTAAGAACGTTGAAAATTAGTGAAAGTGAAAACATTGTTTTCTGATTTGTCATATTTCTTTTAGTAACAAAGTTTCAATAATCACCTTCCATATACTGTTTCAGCTGTTCAGTGCTAACTCACCCCTCCCCTGACCGGCTGAACATACTGCTGGGCATTGAATATCGCAGTACGCGAGAGACGTCATTTTTCTATAAGTTACAGTACAGATAATTGCTTCTGTCGTCCAATGTGGGGTTGCCTAAAGTTAGGGGTGGCGAAAGACGCGAGTAGTTATTTAGTCAGTGATACTTTGTTGCTGAATTGCAGCAGCTAATTTTACAAAAGAAAAACTCAAAATGACATTTACCTAATTATAAAAAGAACGTTCACATATTCAAATTTTCTCCCAATGCCCAGAACGATATCTTTCATTCGAAATAATAAAATTTGTCCCCTCCAACAGTAAACGCGTAAATATATACTACTACGGTCAACGCCATTGTGGTTTAACAATGTTTTCCCCGACACTGTGTAATAATATTTGAGGTTACGCCACAATGATCGTGGTGGTTACAAGTCACAAGCTGGTTCTCTTAGTTTAAGTGAGGAAATTATTAGTAATACCGTAGTTTTATTGCGACAAGATTATTTGGCTTTCCCAAACTTTTTTGCCCGCGGACCCCTATTTGTATATTTTAGATTTTACGAACCCCCATTCTATGCCGTATCAATTTTTGTTTCCAACTAACGAAAATGATAATGTTTCATTTACAACTAGGGATGGCGGAATCGACTCCGGATTCGATTCTTCGTAGAATCGAGATGAAACAGTCTACAGTCCAACAGACCGAAATAGCAAAAGAACTCTTCCGTAGTAATAATGAAGCATGTATTGAAAATATGATCAATGATAGTATGAGTAGCTTTGAAGTGACTGGCGACGACATTGATGAATTGACCAGGGTGGTGAAGGCTTCAGCTGAGATATCAAAACATTTGAATGACAGAACTCTTGTCATATCTGCGACCCACGAAGAATTGTTGCAATGGTGGCAACAAAACAAAAAGATAAACGTATCCAGACATCGCAGTTCTCGTTCAAAAGTACCTATGTGTCCCACCAACGTCCGCTCATTGGTCCGCTGTAGCAGAAAGAGCATTCAGCTCAGAGAAGCTTCCCGTAATTTTCCCCAAATTTCGATCGAGCTTACAGGAAGACATGTGGACGAATTGAACTTTTTACTATGACAGTCATTCTTTGGACACAAAGTGGACATTCAGATCGTTGTGTTATTATATTTATGTTAGAATTATTGTTATTGGTATGAAAAAATAAGTTTTATCATTACCTATTGGACTAATTGCTATGAAATTTTCAGTGGTTGAAAATTGTAATTTTCCGCTAGCAGGCGTCACGTTTATTAATTTCAAGATTTTTGTGGGCTCCGAGGAATTCGTTTTTTTTGTGCAATTTTTCTACTGTGATATATTGAAAACCCATACTACTCGGTTTGGGCTTTCGTGTACATATATTTGAACATTGCTCACTTGTTTGATTTTTTAGTATTGTTTATTTAAGTGGGTATGTTTTCTAAGCTATGACGAGGAATCGGAATCGAAAATTTAGGAATTTGATAAGAAGCGAATACTTGTAAGTACTCATACTTAGCATTTTTATTTACAACACAAACCACGTCAATGTGATGAATGAGGTTGCTTTCCACTCCACAATTCTTGAAGCATTAAGTGACAAGCAATTCCGTAGTTCCGACTCTACGACAAGTCTCTTGACTTGTATTTTGCCTGAGCTGAAAGTGTTGCCTCACGCATGTAGTTAGATGCAAAGGGCAATAAAATGCTAATTGCCTTTTCTGACAGCATTGGATATTCGTTTGCAACGCTCAACCACAAAGATGCGATGGCTTTTTGATTGAAATCAATCACTGAAGATCGATCAGACTCTTTTCATATCACTGCGGACGCCCTGTGCAGTCATCACGGACCCCTGGGGTCCGCAGACTCCAGTTTGGGAAACCCTGCTCTATACCACAAACAATGGTAACACTGAGAGAGAAAGATTTAATGTTTCGTCAACCAGAAAACAAGCAATGGTACAATAAAATATATGCAAAAAAGTTAATTCGGTATAGACTGGGGGGAACAATACGGCCATAAGGTCATGTTCCCCCAAATTCACCATTAAGATTCACAGTTAATGTATATACATATAAATAAGCTACTTGTTGGAGGGTTGGCTGACTCTAAGCCTTATGTATTGAGCTCAATGAACATGTTTGTCACACCAAAGATCAATGCTGTTTTCTGCTTTGCTGGTTTTATCGATGCCAAAACACATTCCAAAATCCAGTAATAATATGAAGTTGTCCTGGTGATTTTGAATTTGAGGCGGATTGATCTACTCAGGTGCGTATTTTATGATCCGTTTGACACACAAAACATTTAGTTCTAATATACGAGAGAGCTATGCTCAAATATATGGACACGTATCACCACAAAAAATTTGATGACGTCATAACAAAAATGAAAATAATAGCCCTCTAGCAAAAAATATAATCTTTATTCACTGAAAATTTCAAAGCAATTTGCCTAGTAATCGAAGAAAAAAAAACGATTTCCTCAAAACGTGTCAAAGGACAACAACAACAACATAATTTCGAAACGATCGTTATGTCCACTATGTGTCCAATAAGTTGATAATAAGACACAAATTCAAAGAATTTGGGCGTTGATTCCTAAGAAAGAAAAGTATATATATATGCGAATTGTTGAATTCGGGCGTTGCGCTTGAAAAATTAAATAAAACACGGTGTAAACTCGAGCGTTAAACTTGAAGAGTTGAGTGAGTCATGTCTGATTGTAGGAGGTCCTGGTTCAGATACCTATTTATGTGTCAAAATTCTGTTAATAGACATAGCCTACCGCCTGAGACTGAAGATTGATTGTTTGCTTGATTCCAGAAATGTTGATGCGTTCTCCATTGATTTTGTTAATTATAAATATTCTCCTATTTTGATTGACAAGGGCATGTAAACTACACTGCCGAGATAAAGTGGGTTCCACTCAAAAACTAAATACTCCACTGCAACTCTTTTGGGTTGAAATCTAACCTATATTCGATGCCGTACTCCCACGCGCTCTCGTTTCATGGACAAAACATTGTGTTAGTTCCATATATCGATACCTTTGGATCGGAGAAATGCGCCGTAGCCTACTGCAGTGACACGTTTATCTTGACCATGCCTCGCACTTGCTCATTAATTAAGACAATATTAGGTGCACATTAAATTTGTGCTTGTCCAATACAACCAAATGCTCCAATCTCAGAGCTCATCCGAAGACATAATGAAAATTAAATTACTTCATTTACAACCTATTTTTGAAAACCTAACTGAAATCTGACAAATAACACGCAAAACCACAAAAACGAGCCAATGTTTACAACCATATTTTGAATATTCGCCTGCGGTTTGAAACTGTATAAAAAGCGACTGGCCCTATTCTTGTGAAAGCTAATTGATACGTCCCAGACCGAATGATTTCGGCTGACGGCCGTATCGGACTCGCGGACGGTGGGTTGCCTGACAGTGATAAAACAAGTGGCGCATCCAGAGGATATCGATTCATATCCCTGTTAGAGTGTATGTCCTTGAAATGTAACTCTAAAAACTCAACCTATGCTAAATAGTAACGCATCAAATTTATCTAAAATAATTGAAGATGGTTGTTTTTTTATAGCCTTGCACAAATTAACTTTCACTAGTAAAATTGTTGGAGTTCAGTGTAAGCTTGCTGAATAACGTAAGGGTTCGCAAAGGTTAAAAACCACTGATCTGGCATGAAATGCGGGTCATGCACTTTGGTGCTATTGTAATTTATTGTCACCACGTCTCAGCATGATCAATTTAAATTTTTATTGTATGACTTCTTTTGCATAAGCGACGAAGGAAAAACAATAAAAACAAGCTGGAAGGAGAGACAAACGATCGGTGGGGGGCTCGAAACTTGTTTCCCGATTAATGGAAGTTTGTTGTATCCACGGTGACATAGTTAATCCCTCGGAGGTATTTTTCATCTCTATTAGTCCTGTCTCAACTTCTTTGCACCCTTCATCAAAGCTTCCATTCTATCTGAAAAATGATGTCTGAAGAGTAGAATGTCCTCAACGCACAAAAGCTAATAGAATTCCATTGAATGTTTTTCAAGTTAGGATCCAAATTTGGGCGTCGGTTTCCATAAGTTAGCCCCAAAAAATCTATTTATCCTATTATCTTTTTTGACATCTTTTCACATACGAAACAACAAATTTGTCTTGACTGCTTCTATTCCGGGTATCATTATTTACGAATATATGATCGAAGCAACTAGGCCAGGGAGTTGACCAGTAGAAAATAACAATTCACAAATCGCAAGCTGTAGTAAGTCTTCAACATGTAGTAGTTTGCACGACGTGTATTTTCTGTATGACAGAGAAATAAAGCAAAATTTAGTAAAACATTTTAACTACGTTGATATATAATTTCTTGTTTAAAAAATTAATCTTAACTGAACATGTATTTTTCTTTAATTATTCTCCCAACTAAGTTTTTATGATAATTTTGTATTTCGGAATTTCCGTATTTTACTGTGATATTTATAGTTACTGTGCTATTTTTGTATTTGCCCGTGTTTATTGATTTGTTTGTAATACTTGATATCGACCACTAGGATGTGAATTTTTTCGTATGGGAATTAGGTTCACGCTTCATTTTTTCAACGTTCCATTTGATGCGAATTTGTCGCTGACCTGCTGTGGATGTGTTTTTCAGGCTGGAGTTGTGGGAAGTCTGTCTGTAGAAATAGGGATAGCGCCACTTCATTTTGGGCTGCAGGTATTTTCATCATCGATGCTACAGATATTCTAGATAATCAGGTACCGTTTTTACAATAATGCTTGGAAATGACCAAAATGTCTTCCCTGTAATTGCATAATTATTAATTGTGTGCCGCAGGTTATTAGACTACAGGTACCGGTACCGGTACAGAGAAAGGCGAAGAACTTGGAAGTGAACAAAACCTAAAAATAATTTTAAAACGACACTTTCCCAATCGAGAAAGAAAACAAATAACAGAAATAAGATTTCATCCTCACAATGCTGCAATGTCAAAGTGCATTAATTCAAGCTGAAACTGAAAATAATTTTACAGTTATTGATCGATTTGACAGGGTCAATTTGAAACACTGATGCAGTACCGGTAAAGGTTATTGAGGTTACCCTACAGACCCATGTTTATTTAACATCCATAACCAATCATTTTGCTACAAGTACGGTACCGTATATGCTCGTTTTACCGCCCGATCTTGATTAAGGGCCCGTTTGAATTGCCGCCCGTGTGAACAGAACATAAAAATAAATAAGGGCCGGTGCTTGAATACCTGCCCGATGTAAAAGCTGATTTTTAGTGGTAGAGAACAATAGGAAATAAGGAGCGCTTTTGTCACAACGCTGTTGAATTTTAAGCGCTGGTAGATAACACTCACACCTTAGGCGTCCAATTACATAACAGAAAGCATTAATTAATTAATAAACTACGGGTAATATGAGGGAATTACTCCTAAGACGTGAATATTTTGCGTTTGAAGTGAATAAATTGACATGGAAAAAGGATTAATGTCGTCAAGTATTTGTCTTCAAAGATACCGTAATTTTTGTGTATAATTTTACTTTAAAAATAACAAGCGCCCGTGCTTGAATAAGGGCCGGTTTGAATAAGGGCCTGGTTAGTGAGTTTGGTTAAGAAAAATATAGGCCCGGGCTATATTCTGATATTGCTAATGATGGAAGCAAATTTGACAAGATACAAATAAGAAAATGATATGAGCTGAATTTGAATTTCAACTAGTTATGTCAGTAGTTCATTTACCATTTCATAAAGAAAGCTGAGTTTCCCTCTGCTTGTTGTGATTGCACTGTTTTAGCAAATAATACTAATAAGGCCTGTATGCGTAATGCAAAATTACATGAGGTTTTCAAAATTTATGACTCATTCAAACCAAACTGACCAAGCTATGTAATTGTTTTTCATCCCCTTTTATTATTGAGAACAAATGAACCTTTACATTATGGCAAAGCATGTCTGCTCCAGTGTTCTGCCTAAACCTGGGTGCATTATTAAAGATGGGGTAATTGGTATTAATACTAGCAGTGTGTAGGCCAATACTTTATCAAGGGTACCGGTATGTCATAACTTGTTGATAAAAAAGGTAGAACATTTATCCTTTTGACTGTCTCGTTAGGTTAGTATCTATGTTACCGCATCCTACCTTCGTACTTTTTTTGCCAATTTTATTTGGTGTAACTCTAACTCAACGTGAACAAAATCATACAAAAAAGGTTACGATTACTGGTGGGGCAATAGCAGGATAGTACTCATTCTAGAAATTTATTCATTAAAAAGGGCAAACTTTTGAGACTAAGAATGGAGGCGAAACCAAAAAATAGAGTTTGTGGTCAATCAACTAAAAAGTTTTTGATACTGATCTCTCAGTCTCATCTCTTTTATGAATTAACTTGACCTGAAATTGTATATTGTGACATCTGTCAATATGTTTTTCCCCTTTATTAACTTTGTAGCAATAGGAACCAATCTAGAAATATTAAAATGGCTGACCAACTGACAGAAGAACAAATTGCAGAGTTTAAAGAAGCATTTTCATTATTTGACAAAGATGGCGATGGCACTATCACAACAAAAGAATTAGGAACTGTCATGAGATCACTAGGACAAAATCCTACAGAAGCTGAATTGCAAGACATGATAAATGAGGTGGATGCAGATGGTAATGGGACTATCGATTTTCCAGAATTCCTCACAATGATGGCAAGAAAAATGAAAGACACTGATAGCGAGGAAGAAATTAGAGAGGCGTTCAGGGTTTTCGACAAAGATGGAAATGGCTTTATATCAGCTGCCGAACTTCGGCATGTGATGACCAACCTTGGAGAGAAGCTCACTGATGAAGAAGTTGATGAGATGATTCGGGAAGCTGACATTGATGGTGACGGTCAGGTCAATTATGAAGAATTTGTCACAATGATGACAAGCAAGTGATAAAGTATGACTCAACAAACATTGTAATTTGAATGAAATAATTATAATATGCTGTTAAATTGTTGTTTATTGATGTTGTAAGTTAATTGTTCATTGTAACAGCATACAATATCCTTGCTGACCAAACTAATCCCTCTATGAATGTTATTGTTACACATATTCATCAAGCACCCATTCTCAATTGCATTTGAATAGCAAATGCTTTACATATTAATCGCATAATTCATAATAACACATGGCGTTGTAGGTTTCAATATTTTGTAATTTAGTAGAATATAGTTAAAGTGAAAGTACTGTTACACTTTCGGGTGGTGCAGTTCTTGGATCACAATAAGAGATATATTGGAAAAATGATTGATCATATTATTGAAATACTAAATTGAAACCGCAATTTTATTGATTACTTCTGGGTATGTGTCCAATTAGGTTTGAGTTTTAAATTTACAAATAAGTTGTCCAACATGCTGTTACTGGTTCTGCCACTATAAATATGTACATTTACACATGATACATACATAAAAATACCTGTCTTCTCATGGAATTTATTGAGTTATTTGAACCTCGGTTATCATACTCCATAGCAGGTTATGTCATATTTTCTACCTTGAGATTGAGTTTATTGACATACTTTGGACGTTCACCTGCTCATTGCAGACATGTACTTTCTTAGGAATAATCTTATTTCGTTGTACAGTGTTTCAAACAGTACATGTTAGGTTAACTTAACAGAAGTTTGTCGCCCCAAAAGAAATCAAAGAGCTGCTTTATTTTGGGGGGTTGATAAAATAAATATTGAGCCCTGATAGAATCAAGCCCACGAATATATAAACTTTTTTTGCGCCCGAATACGGACCTCCCTGAAAATGACGTTGACTCGCCAAGTCAGTGGTTACAACCGTTTTATGCCAGTGCAGCCTGGTTATCAATAGTTTCAGAATTGGCGTTATGTCGTTAGTCTTACCGGCGACGATCAATCATACTTTCTAGCCCTTTACTTCACGACCACGCCGTTTTGTCAATTCTCGCAAACGTTCAGAACCGCCGCATACGCCATTTGGTCGGCTCTCCGGGAAGGTTTGGTTGAGAACTCAGTTACGCAGTAAAATTCTATCGGCTTCAGATGATGGTAAATAATAATATATAAAAACATTCGATATATGGAAAAAATATATACATACTGTACTGTATATCAGTGGACAATGGGGATAATGTGGTGAAAATGTATCACCAGCGTGACAAATGATTAGATGAAGCTCAGTAGTATTACTAATATATTTAGGCCAGTAATAAAAATGCTATATGGAAACAGAACTCAAGAAAAATTTCTAATTGAGCACTTTGGAAACATTAATTTTTTAAACAAAGAAGAAAAAAGAATAGTAACATGACGACGATCAATAGCTCATCCAAATGATTGAGTTGATGAAATTATCCTTTAAATCAGGACTCTGCAAACTGCGGCTGCGAGCTAATTTGTTGCGGCCCTCGAACGATACATAAAACAAAAATTGACCCTAAATTTATTATCGTCTCTGCACGGATTTATGTGTTAACAAGTGCTGCTGTAGGCGCTTTGTTTTGTAGCAAGTAGCGTCAGTTGTATGTCGTTCGAGTTAATTTTGATTTTCAAAAATGCCTGGGAAACGGATTTAAGTACGCGACGAGGGTCGAACATTCCAAAGTGCTTTTTCGTGTGCATTTCAAAACCAGTTTGCTCGATATGCCCAGTCAGCATTGCATCGCAGTTATTAGGGGATTCGATGTTGAACTCGACACGAAGCGTGTCATCAGAAAATTCGACCTCGAGACGCGGGATTGCGCCACTGCTCATTTGTGCGATAGTGCAAAACATGTAATGTGCACGTTCTGAAGCATATATTGCTGTGATTCGCTTTCTTTAAAATGCTTTACACTTAGAATAAATTTCGTACTCGCTTGTCAGATCGTCATTTGGACGACGTACCGCAGGCAGGTTACCATAAAACATCATCCTTCACATTGATAATAAGTAATTAAAAACAATGTATTGTTGGACAATTTTTTAAAAAACGCCACAAACACATCTCATTGTGGCAGGCTTTCAACGCATCAATAGTAGGTACGAATGTCGAATGCGCCATAATATGATGTTTAATGTAGCGATTGTTAAAAAGCGGAAATATTGCGGCCCGCGCGCTACCGAAAATGTGTAAATTTGGCCCGCAAGTACATAAAGTTTGCCGACCACTGCTTCAAATGGCTAGATCTATAGCAGTTTGAAAATGATCTGAGTAGGACAGTAGTGGACAACCAATTTTGGCACGCGATACCTTTTATCCTTCAGATAAAAAGTTTCAAGAATCTGAATTATCTGATGAAAGTAGGTGTTCGTATTCATTATCGTTTATTAGCAATCCGTTATTTATTTCTCATTTTGTCCTTTGATGACACATGGCTACAAATAAATATATTATGACTTAGCAAGTGAGTGAGCTCTCGAGAAATTTTGTCGAGAAGAGCGCAGCATTAATTATTACTTATCAATCTTAAGATCGGTAAGTATGTTAAAAGGTATTTGTTTGTTTGTCTGTTAGATGCACGCGATAGCTCACGAAAGCGAGGTTCAATCTGCTCCAAATTTTGCATGTGCATTCATCATAGCTCGGATCAGAAGCCTATTGATTTTGGATGGATTATGTCGTATAATTAGCGAGTTACTAATTAATTAGTGATGGGACACACGGAGTCACTATGGAGTAAGACCACTGTTTTGGGGATCCCCTAACTTCGATCGATAAGTCTTCGGTTTACAACCGAATTCTAGTTTGGTCACATTCCTACGCAATATAGTTCGCCCACAGTCTACTACACCCTCTGTGCCACCCTTGCTTCATTTCTACTTTATTTATGTAGTTGTAAATCTCGTGTCGGTTAAATTTACTTGCTAACGTACTGTTAAAAATTGATCTCCTAAGAAATATATACGATTTCGGAAGGGAATACAAGAGAAAAGTGCAAAAATCAAACTATTGCGTGATTGGGACGCCATTCCCGAAAATTGTTCGTGTCTTAAGAACTCTGCAACGGCATTACTCCCCATGTTTTCATCTACATACGCTTGTGAACCTTTGTTCTCAGTTATGAACTTTTGCTTTGAAAGTAGCAAAGCATTGTTTTTAATATCGGTCGGCACGCGGAAGGATTTTATCGTTAAATTTAGCCAATTTTGGCACGCGAGTCGAAAAAGGTTGCCCACCCCTGAAGTAAAACAGTCAATTCTTAAAATTTTTTTTATTCAAATAGATGCAGCATTATTTAGTCATGCGCATGCCAGTTTCAAACTAACTTAAGATGAGGAAAATCAGTGAATTACAAATTTTTGTTTTGACTGAATGTCGAAATATAATACAAGATAAAATACTCGTAGATAGGCTATTGAACTCAGTTACAATAGCAACCGTAAATCTTTCAATGGTAAACAGTTGCAATGCAAATGTGAAATTTGACAAGCTAGTGATTTCATTGTCATAAGACATGAATGTAAGGGAGGTATTATGTACAAAGACAAAAAAATAAACGATTCATAAAATGGAAGCAAAAATATTAAGCCTGTTTGTTGGCGTCATTAACGATTTCCCTCCCAAGTTACCGTTACGTTTCGAAGTGTGTGCTACTGACATATAGGGCAATTACTGGTGTAAATTTTAAAATATCACTGATACTGATTGAGATTTGTATTGTAAAAGTATTGGCAGTTAAAATAAAGTTTGAACCCCCACCCAGATAAGGATAGGGGCCTTGAGTCAATAAAAAAGCCGTGACCGACCAGTGGCTACGGGAAGCACCCCTACGACGGCGAGGAGTTCAGCAATTCTCTCGCACATAATTATCTCCCACGGGATTCTAACCTGTGAAACCACGCAGGGTAAATACCGGTGCCATGACAAGCGTATTCCTAACGCTTAGCGCGATGCGCAACACCGCCGAGCCTACAAACAGGCGTACAATCGACCAGAAAAATTTGAGACCTTCCCAAATAATTCAAAAAATTTCTTGCGAGTCTGCAGATCTCGTCGTCCGAATTGGTGGTTTAGAAGCACCTTAGTTCTTGTTGATAAGGACATGTCATTCCAAACTAACTCGCGATAAATGAACCATCAGTATGGTGGCCCATCGTTATCACGTGTAAAATTAAAAAAAAAATGAAAAAATAAAATGAAAAAGCGAAAATTAAAAAATAGTTGTGAAAAAACATAAAAATAATTGAAAAAAAAGAAATAAAAAAAAAATTTAAATTAAAAAAAAAATTGAAAAATAAAACAACAAAAAAATTAAAAAAAAAATTAAAATTAAAAAAAAAAAAATTGAAAAAAAAAAAAAAAATTTGAAAAAAAAATTGGATAAAAAGAAAATAAAAAGGTTGACAACGATGGTCCGCCTCGTGGCCCATCGTTGTCACGCGTTTTTATTTTTGGAAAATTTGATGCTGCTTGGGACCAACGTTGTCAGACTTAATCCTACACGCACAAATGTGTTTCCTGGGTTTCTAACTCACTACTGATTTTCATGAGCAATATCCAATAAATTCAACATGAAAATGTTCTACAAATTCTCCATGCTACAAGTTCAACCACAAGCAATATATTCATAATAAGGATAAGAGAATATAGAATTGGATACGAAAATTTGTTTTTACGTGTAGAAGGTAATTTAATTGGAAAATGCTGCTTAACTGCTCAGACACTCGTGCGATGCCGGTACGGTATCGTCTGACCGTACCGGTACCCATGCAATCACTCGTGAAAGAATGGGAGATGATGAGTGATTGTATGGCTACCGGTACGGTCAGACGCAAAGCGACTATAACCGACTACCGGTATTTGGTAAGACGGTACGGTACCGGCATCGCGAGTGTCCAGTCAACTGAGTAGTTAAGCAGCATTCTCCAATTAAATTACCTTATACACGTAAAAACAAATTTTCCGAATTTTCGTATTCAGTTCTATATTCTCTTATCATTATTATAAATATATTACTTCCTGTTGAACTTGTAGCATGAAGAATTTATAGAACATTTTCATATTGAATATTGCTCAAGAAAATCAGTAGTGAGTTTGAAACCCAGGGAACACATTTGTGCGCGTAGGATTATGCCTGACAACGTTGGTCCCAAGCAGAAGCAAATTTTCTGAAAATAAAAACGCGTGACAACGATGGGCCACGAGGCGGACCATCGTTGTCAACCTTTTTATTTTCTTTTTATTCAATTTTTTTTTTTGAATTTTTTTTTTTTTTTTTTTTCGTTTTTATTTATTTATTTTTTTTTAATTTCAATTTTATTTTTTATTTTTTTTTTAATCATTTTTATGTTTTTTTACAAAAAAAAAATTATTATCGGTTTTTTATTTTATTTTTTATTTTTATTTTCAATTTTACGCGTGACAACGATGGGCCACCATACATCAGTCAAGTAGGCGTACTCCTAGTTTGCGTCACGTAACCTCATCCAAAATATTTTCACTGCTACGCTAAAATCACGTCGATACGAGGAGATGGCTGACTTCAGTGAATTCTATTTAATTCAAGACCCATTACATGAGTCCGGTATGTTAGTCGTTGCATGAGTCATTATATAAAATAAGTTACTTGATAGTCCATCCTAGTTAAAATAGCCCAATACAGTCGCAACGGAAGGAAAATTTGATGAATTGACAAATAAATTGGAATTAATGGAATCCAGAAATGCAAAATAATTGAAAATTAAGATTAGAGCAATTGTAGGAGATAACATAAGAGATATATTAATTCTATGACAACTACAAGAATTCGAAATGTTTCTCTATTTTACTTCATTTGTACTCAAAGTAGCTCGCGGTTGCGGCGACTCATGACAAAATAAACTCATTACAGATCTAAAATACCACATCAATCCCTGGACATACGGATGTGTGATCAACTGCCCGATAATATTTAGTTTTGATATATATTGCGCTCATGCAAATTCGTTATTGTCGTTAGAAAGATCTGGTATAAAATCTCAAAAGTATATGTATTCAATTTAGTACAATGAAATTATTAGTAAATCAGAAATACATATTCATCGCCCCATAACACCCTGGGTACGGCTCCTGGGTCAGCTGTTGAGATTACACCACTCGTTAAAATAACCGACTCTTTCAACGAATATGTATTAGTTTTGTTGTTGAATAAAACATTCAATCCATGATCGATATAAATATTTGAAATAGTTGCTTTATCCACACTACAGGTACAGGTGTGCCCCGGGAACAAGGCATATACAAGATTTGCGATGTCTAAGAAAGCGTTTTTGAACTGTCGCGTTCCATCCCATAACAAAACCAGTTGGTGTTTTCCGATTTAGTTTAAGTATTGTATAATGCCTTTTTTTTCCATCACGAATTTTTTGGTTGATTCACTTCTTTATTCTATCTTTAGCATCTCGTCGCTGATATAATAAAAACTAACTCGTTTTCCCCACAGGTGTCATGGTTCCATGCGAGAACGCAAAAAGTAATTATCGTGTCTTCGCGGCACAAAATATTTGTTGAGAGAAATTCCCGATTTAGGGAGATAAACACCGAAATAAAGATTTTACGGCTCAAATAACACGTCACGCGGGCGAAAACACTCGGAGATTTAAACAAAATGCAATTGCAAACGTCATTAGGGACTTTATTTTTTTTCAGCGCTCAAGGGCCGGCCGCTCAAAGTCCACATGCATAATTACTATTAACAATTAAACGTTTTTTTTATGCTACAAATTCATTCGCATTTCTCCATTGTGTAAACTGTATTTTTGATCTGGTGGTTGTCCAAAGGTATTGGTAATTTGATGAACTAACCCGTTCGTATTTTCACCATGGAACTACAGAAGACGTAATTTTCAGCTACCATTTCTGACTGGAAAGTTTTATTCAAGTCTTCGCAAACTCCTGCTCCCCATCCCAAAACAACAATACCTCACGTAGTTTTTCGAATAGATTTTTATTTACTTTATGATATTTTTATCGAGCAAGTACAAGTTCGTATGTAATTAATTCGTGTCAATATATATGGTGCCCATAAAGTCTCTTTTACAAATATTACAAAGCTAAATTATGAGATATCGCAGGGTTATTTTATGTTAAAAAGAAAATTTCTTAATCTATATTTAATTGAATTATACGAGCCGAACACCCATAAAAAGATTACTTCACAAAAAAACGCGCAATGTGTATCCCGGTTACTAATGCCAAATCATATGTTCAGACCACGCGAAACTACAGACGTAAGTATGGAAGAGACCCACCATCACGTCTTTCGGGCACAGGAAGTTTATGTAGACAGCGACAGTGTTTGATACGAGGAGTAATGGGCAACCAAGAACATCTGCAAAAAACATCGAGCGTGTAAGGCAAGCCTTCCAACGTTCTCCTATAAATTTCATCAGTACCGCTGCAAAACTATTAGAACTACCACGTTTAACAGTGCACAAAGTCCTACAGAATAATTTAATATTGTATTCTTACAAAGTGCAAGTGTTACAGGCACTTCAGCCAAACGACACGCCAAGACGAAGAATTTGCAGTGAACATGCTACAACAAATTTCTGAGGATGAAGCATTCCTCAAGCGAGTCTGTTTCAGTGATGAAGCTACTTTTCTTGTTTCAGAAAAGTAAAACAAACACAATGTAGGAATTTGGGGATCGGTAGGTACCCACGCGAGTAGAGAACCTAAGCCAAATAGTCAAAAGTGAATGTTAAGTGTGGAATCATGTACAATCGAATAATTGGGCCATTTTTATTCCACGAGGCATCAATTACTACAAATGTTTACTTTAACCTATTGACCGAATTTAGACCAAAAATAGATCTTTGACCATTTGATCCAGTTTTATTATGTAATCTTTTTGGATTTCAAACTCCACGTTTATAAAATTTTGACTTGCTTTCACGGCGCTTAGGTCAGTGTCTATTTTGGATTTGTTAATATGCAGTCCAATTTTACAACCAATTCATCATTTTGTAGGAACCTAGCTTCCAGTTTTTCTGCCATCTGTTTTGTTTCGTTCAGAACAGATTCATTGATTTGAGTTGATATTTACCTGTCATGTTCACTGATTGAGTCTTCTAATACAGTGGTCGGCAACCTTTTTCAAGGGACGGACCGGTAAATCCTGACCAAAATTTTGGCGGACCACCTTTATAAAAACGAACTAAGCCTATGCAATAAATTATACGCATTAGGAAATTTATGTTGACATATACTGAAAACGACGGTGATGCTATTTAATGTGATGTCTGTATTTGTTTGATGGCCATTGATTGTTCCCATATTCGAGATATGGTCGACATTGACGCACGTAACGTGTTTTTTACATCCATCCTACTTCGATATTTCGTTTTTGCAGTTATCAATATTGAAAACCAGGCCTCACATTAATAGGATTTCGGGAAAATTAACAATGCCTGTATCATTTTGTTGTGGAGATCTTATTCGGACTGATGAGAGACATTCTTATATGGGCGTAAAGAAAACAATTGACCCAGCATTATTGCGACATACTGACATGGCAATTGTTTATGAAGTTGGACATGCTGCTCAATAGTGTTGTGCGGTGGTCGGCAAACTTCATGTTCTTGCGGGCCAAATAATTCCGGTAGCGCGCGGGGCGCAATATTTCCGCCTTCGAACAATCGCTACATTAATTAAACTTCAAATTATGGCGCATTCGCATTGCTGACCTTCTATTGCTGTGTTGAAATCCTGTCCCAATGAAATGTGTAGGCTATGTGGCGTGTATATATTATCCAACAATACATTGTTTTTAGTTACTTATTATCATTGTGAAAAATGATGTTTTTATGGCAACTTGTCGTCCAAATGATGATCTGACAAGCGAGTACGAAATTTAATCCAAGTGTAATGCATTTTAGATGAAGGTGCTCAAAGCCATATGTTCTTCCGAACGTGCACATTACACGTTTCGCAGTGTCGCAAGTCTCGAGGTCAAATTTTCGACGACTCGTTTGGTAACGAGTTTAACATTGAAACCCTTCACAACTGCGATGCTGACTGGGCATATCGAGCAAACTGGTTTTGAAATGCGCAAGAAAGAAAAATATTTTTCGGTTCAAGCACTTTGGAATGCTCGACCCTCGTCGCTCCGTTTTAAAAATTAACTCGAACGACATACAACTGACGCTACTGGTTACATAACAAGCGCCGTGCAGCAGCACTTGTCACCACATAAATCCGTGTAGAGACAATAATATATTTGGAATCAATTTTTGTTTGATTCGGGTCGTTCGAGGGCCGCAACAAATTAGCTAGCGGGCCGCCTTTGGCCCGCAGTTTGCCGACCCCTGGTTTTGTGTTTGTTTGGTTTGCTGTTGGGTGCTGTTTTTTAGTCGTGGGGTTTGTGGTTAGATTGTAGAGGTTTTATTACAGCCTTGTCCGTTGTTGTGTCACCCCTCTGCGTACCGGCAGTAACCTTTTCGCGGACCGGCGATGGTCCGCGGCTCGATGGTTGCCGACCACTGTATAGATTGAATATTGCGGGACGAAAAAGGGGTATTATACCGTGGAAAAGCTGGCATTTTTAACGAACCGAAGACCGTTTCAGGAGACGTTGCATGGAAATTTTCGACTCCATCTTGTGACCTCTCGCGCACCCAAAAGGGGGCGCGTCCCCCAGTTTAAGAACCACTGGTCTAGAGACTTCCTTGGAGTGACTATGTGAATGGACTACAAATTGCAGGTGATATTCACCTGTGAAATTTTTAAGGAGAACTGGTCTTATCCTGTGAACTGCATTCCAGTAATACGTAATGCCAGTCGATAGCCGGTAAAAACTCTGCGTGTGGTAATTCCTTATATCCCTTTATCTTATATCGACGAAAAAAGCTTTCAATAAGCTCTACAGCTCTGTGAATATACCTATATAAAAATGAGGCACTATTCGATGCATTGTATTATATTCTTGGATATACATTCAAGCCTTTGAATACACGAATATAATTGATCAGAATATTATAGAATCAAATCTTTTGAGATGTCTGTGATTAACTTGTACAATTACGTAAATCAGGGGTCATCCGTAGTTGCATGTAGCCTACATCAGGTCCTTCAAACAGTTTAAACTATATCAATTTTTTT
Organism: Styela clava; assembly: GCF_964204865.1. Classification (NCBI taxonomy): domain Eukaryota; kingdom Metazoa; phylum Chordata; class Ascidiacea; order Stolidobranchia; family Styelidae; genus Styela; species Styela clava. The sequence goes on from NC_135251.1 coordinate 29,519,321, forward strand.
TCAGAATCTTTGGGGTTATTTGACATCAACTTTGGACTTTCTGAAATGAAAGAATATACATATCAAAATAGTAGCAGCTTAGAATAAAAATGTTAGTACGCCATAACAAGTTCTAACTAATAATGTTATAAGGACTGAATAGGCACCATCCCTATAACCAACGTTCGGCGCAAATTTCGTTTGATGAGTCGAAATTAATTTTTTGTGTCTGTAGGCTCAATTATGATTCTTGATTTTAACTACAAATCAGGCGGACAAAAATGCCTGCTAGTTTTTTAAAATAAGATTTGTTCAATGTATTTGTGTGTTACAACGGACAGGTAAAGCGAGCAACGCATATTACAGAGCAGTGATTTGTGATTAAATTGTACAATTAATTGAATCAGGGGTTATCCATAGTTGCATGTACATCAGGTCCTTGGAATAGTTTGAAGTCTAAAATCAACGACTAAAATCGAGCTGGCAATTTCTCTCGTTTTCTTGTAACGATACCGATAATAGAGAGAGATCGCTGGCGTTCGTGAGTACATCATAGTCGGCGGCACAGATGCCATTTCTCACGATTGTAGCTATACTTTGGCAAGCTCCATGACGTGATTGTGACGTCATTTTGGGAGTTAGGAATATTTTACGCAAAAATCATCATGTATATGTGGGCGCGTACTTTGACAGACTGACAGACCCCAAAATTGTAACCGACCGACTGCATCTGCAGCAAGATGCTGTTTTGCTGAATAAATATGTAAAATCCTACCTATTAATTCTGTAATTTATTGTGCTTGATTTGTAGTCTAGCATCATGGCGGACATTAATTCTTATGTGGCGTTGGAGCTACATAAGAACATTTCGGAAGATGCCATTTCATGGTTGATTGCAAAGATCCAAGCTGACAAAATGGAGCATGGATGCCAGCTGAATATTTCTAGTCGAAAATTGGAAGATGAAAAAACGTTGGCTTTAGTGAGGTATGCAAACGTGTAATTCCTTAAATTCCATACTTTTAAACTGATTAATGTCATTTATTTCAGTGCAGTCCTTATTACCGTGCATCCTTTTAGTACTGCAGTACCGTAAAAGCAGGTAACTTCGGATGATTTCACTATATTATGAACAATTTCTCCGCCGTTTATTGTTCAATTGAAGCCAAACTTGGAATATAATATATTGAAGCCTTTCTCCTCGCGATAAACTCGGTTTCATATCAATCAATACTTTTTTTCATTCAAATTATTGACTTTATTTGCCTGCCGATCTGTATTCCAAATGTTTATAACTTCGGATGGCCACTTTTCGCTTTGCGTCACTTCGTCGTGAGAGAGAAATGTCTGCGTGATCAGTGACGCGTGATAACGTCGCTGCGTAGAACTTACGACGCCGTGATTCGTTTTGCGTGTCGCACACTGACGTTCATCTATGATGGCCGTTTTTGTGATTATTAATTCTTCCGGGTCGGCGGACATCAAAGTTTTATATATCTGGTGTACCCGTGTGTTTACATCGGCAACAGCTCTTGAAGACAAGAAGGACTGATTTCAAAACCCAAATTAATTTTGTTCTGATTTAATCTTACGTGTTGGCTTTGATCTTACTTATCACCGTTTGTATACTATTAATCGTTCGAGTTTAAAGCGAACGGTGATATTATTATCGTCGCCGAGATGGAGATATTTATTAAGACGATGATTGATGTTGTTATGCTTTGCACCCGCGATTGTGCGAATACTGAATTTTTATTTATAATAATGATTGAATAAATCGGCCGTTATGCATTTATACTTGTCATAAGGCTTTTGGTCCTGATAGCGGGTCGGACACTAATTATAACTATTTCCCTCAAGTTTTAACTTTTTTGAACAAAACAATACCCCAACGGTTATTATAGCTAAAACCGTTACCGACTAATTCACAATTTTATCTGCGGAATTTGCGAACTCAGCACTTTACTCGGCGATTTTGACAGTGTCGCGCCATAATTATTACCGCTAAATGCTTCAAAATACAACGCATGTAATAATTTTGCCCAGCCCTATTCCTGACGTTTCGCAAAACTAAACCATTTATCTCTTGACTATTCTTAATTTCATGAAAGTGCTATATCTTGCTATTATGATCGTTTCAATACGAAACAAAAATGAGACAACATGGGACAAATGAAAATAAAAAACGGACGAATAAAATAAGTCGTAAAAGTAAAAATGGAAAACAATTTTTAATACAAAACAAAAATGAAACGAATGAAAATAATAAAAAAGAAAAATGGATGATGAATTACGGTAGGTAGTAAAAGTAAAAAAAATGGAAGTGGACAACAATATGGAACAGTGTAGCTTGTGGCCGTGTTGATAATTCAGATATAATGTATTCACAGGCAGATAGACATGAAACGGATAAAAACGCCAAAAACCTCCAATCTCCTGCTGTGTGCACCTGTGCAGAGTTTCATGCTCACCTGTGCAACATTCTACTCTTAATATATTATCATCGCCGATCGTAAAACCTTGTCATTGTGATAGTATAGATACGCGTATCTGGCTGTTCATCAGCCTTACGTATCAACAACATCTATACGGTCGAAGAATGCCGAAATGTTAACACACAAATTTAATGTGCATTAATCGGATTCACAATAAATAAACAGCATATGACCGGGGCTATAATTAAGTTTTTGTAGGATTTGGTGACGAGGATCAGGTAGGAGTTTTCACTTTATATTTAACTACACGTGGCGCCACATAGTCTGGCGTTCAAATGTCGCAGCGAGTTACGCAATGTGACGTCGGCCTTAAATGGAGCGAAATTGAATCACGTTGTTGACGTCACGTTCAGCGTAAGCACCGTAACGTCGATATTTTGACGAAATTTTTAAATCAAAATAATATATTTTACTTGAATCTCGTACGACATCTCGTGATCACTGTAATTTTCCTTGTACATTGTGTATGCCCTCTAGCGATTGACGGTCTTTTAGTGAAGTTAGCGTCGATAGAAGTCGCTATTTTAGCCGCTCAAAAGCGAGGTGTCAATTTTTGGCAAAAAGGTGATTTTTTGTGTCAAAAAATAAATCCTATTAGGCGACTGAATATGATAAGAGATTAAGATATATAAGGACTCTCTATAGAAACTGCCAGAAGCAGAATATGACGTAATTTAGTCGAGATATAAACGATTGAAAATTTCATCCGAAGTTATAAACCATCCGAAGTTACCTGCGTTTACGGTACCGGTACAGTACGGTAGGAAAGATATCATATTGAAATGCCATAATCCATTTTAATTCATATATATATATATACCATAGTCTATACCGAAAATAGTAGACTATATAGAGATACAGAAAGGAATGTAGCTCAGTCAAAAATGTATTGGCTCGGCGGTGTGGCGCATCGTGCTGAGCGTTAGGAATATGCTCGCCACCCCATCTCTAATTACCCTTCGTGGGATCGCAGGTTCGAATCCCATGCGGGGATAATCATGTGCGAATGGATTGCTGGACTCTTCGCCGTCGTAGGATGGTTCACGTAACCGCTGGTCGGTTACGGCTTCCTCGACCATCAAGTCCATGTTTCCGAAAACAAATAACTGGCTAACTAATCCCATACCCAACCTGGACTGGTAACCGGACGAGAGGCCGTGTTTCGCCATATAAGCCATCTTATCAGCTTTCCTCTCCCCCGGGATAATATGTAAATCCTATCCTAGCTGAGCCAGGTGCCCTAGCTACTGGAGTTTCACTACTGCAGTATTGCAGTATTAGTTGATGGTTGGTGCACTGATATAACCAGAACTTCAGATTCGGTTTTATGTTAAAACCTGTTTATAATTTCAGTGCATCTGATTTTCGTAAAAGAGTTGGAGCAGAAATATTTGGCATAAAGAAGAAATATAATGATGGAAGTATGCGAGAATTTAACATGGCAGATCAACATAACTTTATTGGCTATTTAGGTATGCTTTGTTTACTACTTTATATTGTAAAACGATCCTGTCTCATCTAGTCATTTGACCTCAATTCTATATGACCAAGCCTTGATTAGAGACCAAGTTAAGAGTGGAGATGGACAAAATCATATATTTTTATCAAATGGAATCTTTTAACGAATGACAAATAATTTTAACCTGAGGCTACGACGCTTAGGGTCAATACTCCCTTACTCCCTCCCATTACTCGTATAAGGCCGAAAAATTTGAATTTAATTCAAAACACAAACAAGTAACCATACAGTCATAACGTCAACCTGACTACATGTGATGTCACTACCTATTTATGTTCATTCGTCGTTCCCTGCCAGCTAAGCTAGTAGCCTATGCTATTGATATTCTCATCTTGAGGACTCAAGAAAATCTCCTGCAAACACTCATGGTCAGTTTCCCAGCTTTCCACACATTTACTTAGCTGTCAAAGTTATCCAAACATAGTCTCATCTATTTCGGTTGGATCGTTTGTAGGTAAGAATTGATAGTAAGCTTCCTTGATAAATCATGGCGAAAGTGGGCAACTAGATGATATTTGGATTAGTAATTTGGACATTTAGGATAACTTTTGTAGAATTAACCTATTAAGTGTTTTTAGCATCGATCGTATACATTTTTGTATTTGTATGAAAATATTTTTAAAACACCTTGCGGGCGCATAGGAAGCTGTCTCTGGTCACATACGACCCATAGGCCATACGTTGTGCAGGCCGACTCAGTCAAATCATGCTTTTCAATATGTCAATTTTCAGTTAAGTGGATTAATTGTGCCAAATATATCAAGTTTGGATTAAAATATTGGTTAGTTAGCAATGGTTAATAATATAATCAATGATTGGTCATTCAATCCATTATTACTGACTTAAATCCATATCTTTATTGAAATCCTGTTGAAGCTTGAGAATATTGTTGGCATTAGAACAGATAATTCTGATTTTATATTGTACAAAAGATGCAACTTTTTTTTTCTAAGCACATTAACTCAATGTTTTGTCTGATTTGAATACAGCATAAACCCCTTAATAATGTTAATCTTTTAGTTCGAATTTCATTTTATTTTCTGCAGATGATGATTTCATTACTGAAAGTGAAGCATTATACATTATTAAATCTGAACTTGATCTACTTCGTGCAACTGATGATGATGGGCATATACCAGGACATGAAAATATTCGACTTTATCCAGGAAAATCCATTTGTATGTTATTGTTAATCGGAATATACATTGTTAAAATGACCTACGTGATGATTGGAATTACATTCTGATTAAAAAATTTATTTTACTCGCATTGGTGATAAATGTAGAGACTCTGTCAAAACTATATTCATAATATCAATATTTGAAATCGCATTTCTTTGCAAATTTGGTCAATATAATGGTAATTTTCAATTGTATGAACTCTTGGAATTATTCTCATTTCAATATCAAAAATTCAAGTTGATTTCATAGGTTATTTTTGTATGAATTTAAAATTAGTGCCAGTCTTCATTTTCAAGGTTGTAAATACTTGTATTATTCATAAAGTGCGAAAGTTGAAAAGTTCGAATCTACTTACAAACATCGCATGTCTTCATAATCCAACCAAGCTCGATAAGTTGGGAATGGGATGGTATAAGAATAAATCACTGACCCTGGAGCAGCCAACAGGTAATTTATGCTTTCTTATTCTATCATTATTAATAAATACATATGTGGACCTGATAACCTCAAACTTCAATTAAATTTTTTTTATAGAACGTGGCGGAGTGGCTCAGTTTTACCTCAAATAACTTTTCTAAATTATCTATAATTAAAAAAAAATTGTTTTCAACGTGTATAATTTCAATTTTTTTTAACTAAATGATGGAGCTATCTTTAACCCAGCTTGCTGTGTGAATTCACTGCAGCTTGCATGCGTTCCAAAAATTTGGTATTGTGAATACATATTAATATTTCGGCATTCATTGTTTATTTAACTAAGGACTATATCAACAGTCAACACTAATAAAATTCCTGTAATTTTCAGATGAAATTCACAGTTACTTTGGCGACAGTATCACAATGTATTTTTCTTTTCTTGGCTATTACACAAAAGCCTTGATTCCTCTTGTTGTATTTGCCCTACCATTTTATTTAACTTCGAGCTACTGGGGCCAAGTTGAAAGTTATTCCGGATATGCGATGTTAAATCTGATCTGGGCATCTGTATTTCTTGAACTGTGGAAAAGAAAAAGTGCGGAACTTGCTTATAAATTTGGAACTTTCCAGAAAAGGGTAAATATTTTGTGTATATTCTTAAGCATCTGGGGGATCCATATCTAATATTTTGATATTAATCTTAGATGAATTGAACAAACATACTTTAAGCAATTTAATGTAGCCTACCTTAGCAATTTAACTAATGAGAAGTCATCGAACTATATTTAGTATTCTATTTCGATTTAAATCTCATTACTTTTATTTACACTGGGAGTGAATAATTGTGAAACATGGATTTTGTATTATAAACAATTTTTATTCACAATACCTGACTAACCTATTTAATTAATATTAACTTATCTGATGACACATCTTAATTATACTAACCACATTTGAATATTTTGGATTAGGAATTTGAATCTGTTGGAGCTGAAACTTCTGAAAGTATTTAGGTATTTTGCGATTTTAATTTTTATGCACATGCAAGCACTGATATATAATTTAGTTTGCACAATTCACTTTAAGATGTATATTGGGTTGATCACTATTCAAAATTGGTAATCCTATTTGTTTTTAATTTTGAATTGAGCAATCAGTTTCTAATTTGACAACAAAATTGCAGTGTTGTTGATGTGTATTACTAATGATTCAGCTTGTTAATATTTGCCTTTTTGCTTTATTAAATTAAAAGTTAAATTATTATTCTATGAGAAGCTACTCTGAATGTAAGAATCATGTTTGTGAAAACGAATAAGCAAAAACTTAATTAATGAAAGCAACTGTTTAATGCCTGTGATGTCTAGTCCAATTCAAGAATTGCTTGTTAGTGTAGGGGCAGTATGACATAGAACATTAATGGAATTTAGAATGTGACACTGCCTGTCTATGGATCATATTGAAACCAAAGTGCTCACAATAAAGATTGTGTAATCTCACGTAAGAGTAATTCATCACAGTTTATATGGAATAGTATGGTTTGCTACTTATTTCATTCACAAAAGAATCATTTTTTTCAACATCCTGATTCTCTAAGCAAAATAATTGATCTAATGCTGTTTGTATATTGTTCTTTATGTTGGCTTGATTCCATTCTTTATGTGTATGATTCCATTGATCATAAAAACATTGTACTTGTTTAAATATTCAAATAAATCAATAACTTAATATTGTCAAATGAATAAATTAGTTTTGAGGCTGTATTGATCATGTTAGTTGCGTTAATTGCACAAAGTATATTACAATTTAAGATCCACTAGGATAAAAAAAACGTTATCATTCAGCATGGATATTGTTACTTTCTTTATAATTTATTCATAAATTTTAAAATAAGTTTTAAACTAATTGAAAATTAACGTACTTTTCAAAATTTAAAACCTCTCCACCTTGAAACTCTGTTAAAAAGTATGGGTATGCCCATGCTCAGACCAAAAGTTAGTAATAACTAATAACCTTTCTTCATTGTTGGATATGAAGAATTATTTTAACAATTCCCTTCATCTTTACGATAGGTAAATCGCATCCAAGATCTTTGATTCAAGCATTATCATCTAATATTGATATTTTTAAGGAATGGGAGGAACCACGAGGAAGTTATCGAGGTCCACTTGGTATTAATCCAATCACTGGAAAACAAGAACCATCTTATCCAGACTGGAAAAGAAAATTAAGAATTTGTTTTATCACTGGACCAATCATAACACTGTGCATAATGTCTGCAGTGTCTCTAATGTTTTATTATTTCAGGTATTTTTCTCCGTAATTTTCATTGAATTCATTCCTTTTTTGTTTGGATATAAATAGATGGTGTAGATTGAAGTTATAAGCAGTTTTATCGGCATATGACATTTATAAAAGAAGTCATTCTATAAGATATTCATTATTCATACGATCTTTAGTAAAAATGTTTCAATCTAAAATTGGCTTGATATGTCGTCATTTTAGACCATTTGCCTTTAGTTCCATCCTATATAAAATAGGTTTGTGTTTCCATTTTTTTGTCAGTGGAAACTACCTATTTCACAAATGATAATACTCCAAGCAAAATAAGACTATCATTTATTTATATTTTCAGTTGGGATGCATATTTCGCTGCCAAGTATGACAAAGTTGGAACAATAATGTCAAAACTCCTCAGAAATATACCGAGCATTGTTTATTCAGTACTTGTTCTTGCAGCAAACTTATTTTATCGCAAACTGGCCGAATATTTGACTGATCGAGGTATAAATTATATCATTATATCAAAATATATTTAACTTGAACCATTTGTATTTATTTGTGTTTTACAATTTGTTTGAATTGATCAATATTGCATGAAGCCATGAAATCATAATACATCAAAATTTGAACCTATTTTTATCATTAAAGTTTCATTGGGAAAATCCATGTCTTTAATATTTGACCATCTTGAAACATTCATTTACTTCAGAATATTTAAATCTTGAATTTGTGAAATAGTAATATAAACTAATAATATACTAAACAATTAAACATAGTAATCAAGTTGTTCAATATTATCTCATTTATGTGTCATCTCTAACTGAGCTTTTTCTAATATCTGACTTCTTTCTGAAATCTTCAGTTTTGTTTTATTGAGGTAAATGCAGACATTTTGCGCATTGTCCGAAGGGGTTATGTAATTATGCCAGAACATTTCAAAATAGCTGTATTTCTAATCTGAGCTGATTGTCAGGGGTATTTGATCAAGTTTTTGTTTTTATTAGAAAATCATCGACTTGAGTCATCTTATCAAAATTTTCTCATAACAAAAATTGTTTTGGTGAGTAAACTTTGTTGATATTCAATTGAATTATCAAATTTATTATTTTGTGAATTTGAAAAGTTGATTTCTGAATTATTTTAAACGTGCATATTTCCTTCAATCAGTCTTAGTTGAAAATTAGCGATAAAAATCCAATCCAATTCCAATATTTTAAATGCAAGTTTGAGTTCAAATTACATCAAGTATTTATAAAAACATGTTATTGTGCATTGATGAACTATGATTTGTCATGATGACTTTTAGCCTGCTGTAGATATATAAAAATAACACTTGACAAAATAGTCGTTGACGCATTTTTTCACAGCTTCTATCTTAGTAATCTTACTATTGCTTAAAGCAGGCCTGCACAACGTACGACATGTGGCCAAGAAAGCTTTTTATGTGACCCCTCAGGTGATTTTAAAAAATGACTTATGCGTACAAAAATATAACAGATCGTAGCGAAGTACTTTCACACCCTCCATATGATTTTGACACTATGATAGTTTATTACATCATAATATCTTGTACACTGTAAGAGACAAATGCATGGCAATAGCATTTGCATTGTATGGCGTTTGCTATAGCAACGTTTGATTCCAGCATTTTTCAACAAAACCAAAAGATTCAACTTATCTCAGTAAAGGCTGGTTACGTAGAATTGTTAGACTGTTTATACGAAAAATATGACATTATATAAGTTACTTGGTAATAATGATAACATGTGGCCTGTGAACAATTGTTTTGTATGTTGTGGCTCTTTTGTTCAGAGTTGTACAGGCCTCCGGCAGGCTGCCTGCCTTACATAAATGATGTTTGTATTAGTTGTCAAGAGATAGCTAATACAGATTACATATGATTCAGATTTTTAAAACATGTTAACTTCAATGAAAGTCAAGTATTTCCTAAAAAAACAATTTTTTAATATTGTATTTCATGAGTGGACAAATGTTACACACATTTGCTTTATTACCAAATGAAAGATTTTGCTTCTTGCAATCATATTAAAGGTAGCATGTTGGATTTGTATATATCTATCCTACAGTGCCAGACTGCCAGTTGTGGGTCGATTCAACTAAATCTTCAGATATTTTACCATTTGTATTAGAATTTGCAGTCAATTGCAGATATGTGCTTATTAATTGAATAATGAGAAAAATATTGATGTTTTTTTACAGTTTGATTTTGTCAACAATTTTCTATGTCTGTTCTACATTGCTTTTGTTTACAATGATATGAAAATGTTATGCAGGGTAAGTACTAAATATATTTGTTTCTTCAATGTATTGAATTTTTGCCATAATACAAAGGAATGTTAGTCTCTAAATATGAATTTTCACTCTCCTGCAACTTGGTTCTTTAGATTAGTCAACTATTCCACACTATCGACATAGTTATGATCACTTTGTCTTATGTTTCAAATGCCTTCTGGGCTCTAAGTAACCCAATAACTACCATTGTGTTCAATCTCTATAGAAATGTGAAACGAAATACCGGTACTTCTTTCTGGAATAGAACTCTGCTTATGAAAAGATTTTATTTTTATGTGTCTTGGATAAAAAAAGTTCATCAAAAATTATGAATTAAGCTATCATAGTATTTTTGATGTAATATTTGAATCTTGAAATAATTATTTTTCTATTCCAAGAGTTTTCTAAGATTGCATCTAACCATGCAAAAATAAAGTTGTGCTGCTAAAATTTCAGGATGTATAAGTTGTCCCTTTATAGCCTTTGATAGGAAAGTGTGTGAAATTGCATTAGAAGTTTAGTGACTGTAATAGAAATTTTATGTCAACATATAAACGATTTCACTGCATAGTATTCTCACTCGTTATACTTTCAAAAATTTTAGAATATTTTGTATGAACCCAATTTTAGACGTCTTTAACGTATCTTGAAGATATTAAATTTTTACTACAGACCTTGAGAAATCTTTTTCTCATTCAAATCATTATTTCACAAACAATGGAATCGCTTGTACCATACTGGACTTATCGACATAGAGTTGGTGACACAAAAGAGAACAAGGAGAATGATGAACCTGAATCTCAGGCTGCAATAGATCTGAAACGAGATATCTATTCGGTTGGGTTTTTATTTGATTTTTGCTTCCAATTTTTGATATATTTTTGGGAATTCTGAAAATTGCCTAAATGTAGTTGATGTGAATACAAATGTCTTTTAAACTTTTTTTCTTTTGCTTTATTGCAGGGAACTTTTGATGACTATTTGGAAATGTGGTTGCAGTTTGGATATGTCGTCATGTTTTCTTGTGTGTTTCCTTTCGCTTCTATACTTGCTCTGATAAATAATGTTATTGAAATTCGATCAGATGCTTTTAAAATGTGCAAAGTATTCCGCCGGCCTGATAGTTTACCAACAAGAAATATTGGTGCATGGCAGGTACACTTGGCAAGGACTTACTTTACTTGTATGCTGTGCCTATTTCACATAAACATAAGTTCAATCTGTGATTGTGTGAGAAACGAGATCAGAATTGTATACCACAACCTTAATGAATCAATTTCTATGATGCTTTTAGCACGATGGTTGTATTCACAACTCAGTCATTGTATCATTTTCACAATTATGTGTGAATGAATAATTTCATTACAAATTATATTACGTCAGTTGGCCTTGTGCAATTTCTTTAGCAAATCAAATTTTCTTGTGATTAAATGGACTTAATGCACAAAATGGTTAGTTCAACTTATGAAGTCGATTTGATTTTCTTACCCCAGCCTGGCAATAATATTTAATTTTTAATACTGTTCAAGAAACATCTCATACTTGAATTATTTTTTGTTTGAAAATATTCAATAATCAATTCAGTTGTGGACTGTGGTGTATCTCCGCATCTTCTCCCAGACCATGTTGTGCTGGCTTTTTGTGTCCGTTTATAATTATTGTTATCTTTTTTTAACTTCAAGGTTGCATTTGAAATTATATCATATCTTGGAGTGATTTCAAACATTGCATTAATATTTCAATCAGAAGGATTTCAGAAATGGTTTTACACTCAAGATTCTTCTGCTGATGCTGTCACTTTGTTGATAGCTTTTTTCTTGGCCGAGGTAATTTTTTCTGTCATTTTACTACATTATTAGTAATTAGAATCGTAATAAAATTAGCAAAGACCTTAAGAAATGACACATATTAAATAATTTGTGTAAAGACTTTTAGAATATCAGAGTATTCATTTATAACCTTCTCATAACATAGAAAACTACTTTCTTACTTGCTGATTACCCGATATTAAATTTCATAGAAGGATTTTGTTCCTTAGGTAACTACCAGATAAATTAACTTTCAAATAATAAACTATATTTTTTTTTTCATCTTCCAGCATTCACTTCTCGCTGTAAGGTATGCCTTATCTACTTTGATACCTAGTGTTCCAGAACATATAAATATCGCTATAGCAAGAATGAAATACAGATCACTACAAGCTCTCAAGCGACAGGTTACTATTATTATATTTTATTGATTGTAAAGAATTTTAACCTCTTTGAAATGCAACATATAGGTAATTCCAGTGGCGTCGCACTGTTTAATAAATTTGGACTCATCGTTTTCCAATAACAGTTTACCTGCAATTTTGATCATTTGGGACATCGTGTCGCGTCATCAATGACTGTATGTGTTATAATAGATTCGGAAAAATTGAGATTAACTGTTAAGAAACTTCCACAGCAATGCAAAGAAATTAGTTTTTGCAAAATCGTAGGAAGTCTTTGTGGAATAATGATATATCGCTTCTTAAAATACTTCTCTTGATTTCAGAGATCTGCATCACTTCCTCCAAGTGAAATGTTGCGAAAAAAATTACATTTACTCCGTGCAAAGGCTGCTCGTAGTAATGAAACTAATGAATCAACTTCAGAATGATGTTGTTACTTTATAAGGCTCATGAAAAAGATGTTACTTGATAATCTTTTCATTTACTGCCAGCACAAGTATTTGTCCGAATATAGCGGAAATTTCTGTACTAATTTTGCTAAGATATATTCAATCATTATAATGGCACTTGTGCATTTTTCTAGATTTTATGGTTTTCTTTCCATCGATTAACCTTCATGAGTTACTAACTATATCTTACTTGCCATATCATAAATGTGATAGTAATACATATTCTATAACAGATCAGTACAAATATGCCTTTTGCTATGTCTATAAATTGCCACTTAGTATACCATACCAATGCAATTGAATTTTTCCAAAAATAGTTTTTTTTATATATTTCAAAAGCTCCATTCGTATTTATTGGTTCCTTTCCTTGATTTCATATTTTTGATGTATATTTTGCAAAAGTACTCGGGTGATTTTTCATTATGCAATCCTAGCATGTGTGGATGTTTATATTATCTTTGTATGCCTGGTGTATTCAGAATAAAAATCTGACACAACCTTAACATATAGTGAGAATAGCAGTCATTATGATGTATTTTGTTACTTGTGGCCGACTAACTAACTCATTTTGCAAAATGAAATGTCTTACCTCATATCTCAATAACCAATCCTTTCTATATAGAACAATCTTTGCCCGTTATAAAATTATGATGATATGCAACAAAAATGAGCAAACTTGCCACATCCGAAATATGGCAGGGACAAAAGTTGACAATATCTTAACTCATTTGTAAATTTGAACTTTTCTATTATTCATCTCACTTTTGGAAGACTTGAGTACATGCATGATTAGACAAATTAACGTTATTTTTTCCAGATTCACTGTATCTTTGTGCGAAAGTTAGGGGGCCGAATATATAGGATTTGTACAATATTTCTGTTTTCGACTGAAAAATTCTGTATCAATAATATATTTCAATAGTATCATAATTTTAGCTTATGTGCACAAGTAAACTCTAGTATGTTATATAGTGGAAATATATATATTTGGTTGAAGTTTTCTGCTTTTGTCAGTGTTACTAGTTTGGGTGTTATTTTGCAGTGGTTCCAGGCCTTTCCAATCCGACGAACTGGTAATATCTAGGGGGATTACAGGGATCGTAAACCCCGTTTGGGTTCCACCCCTTGTACCTGGAACAGACAACGTTTTACCGTCAGCCAATCACCGTTTCGTGGTGAAAACTATATTATTCTGTGCGTTAGACTTCCAGACTTCTGATTGTTTAGCAATATCTCATTTAGTTAGCGCAGACAATGACGCTTATGTCAGTGTGCCTAACGCATATTTATTCCGATTTGACAAGCGATTGCACACGGTTGTGAATCAAGTACCGATAATAAAATTATTTGAAACGCATGGTTTAGTAATGAACTGTGTCTGATTCGAAAGAATGAGGCTTAGAAATACATACGGTAATTTAAAGGTATTTCTTCTTCGAGAAAGAAGAGAAGTGTTATATGCATTATTAGCGAAGACTTTCTTTCTTTCCAAGCTCGCGAAGCAATCACTTTCATTATTACAAATCACGGCGGACTAAAAAGAAATACTACAGCATTTTCAAGCACATATAATGGATGCTACATGTAAACTTGTTTTTGTTCATATAGACCAGGGGTGGCCAACCTGTCTTCGACCAAGATCGACTAAAATTTCCGTAATACTATGCGATCGACTGATCGAACGTCATACAGAATTGACGATTACTGAATTTTAAGCCTAACCTCGAGGAGCAACTCCTAGCGACGCCAGAAACATAAGCAGTTTGCCGATAGAATGGTATTCAATTCGTTTTTTACTCCAGACCCACGAGGTCCCTTCATAAAACAAAATAAATAAATACACCTAAAAATAGGAACTGTTACTATATACCACAATGGTAGCAAATTGGTAAAATAATTATAACGGATGTCATATATATATATTAAATTTATACACGCTTCTCTCATATAAGAGTGGCCCCAGGAACTGAATTAAAACAGCACAAATTTTGAATTATATCTGGCCCTCAGTAGTTGCTTAGAAAATAGATTCTTTTTTCACAACAATAACAAGTTGAGACCATAAGGTAGGAGTGATGTATATATTTACAATATAAGATCACGAGACTATATTGTAGCCGAATAATGATTGCAAAAGACTGTTTTTTGTACTTCTGGGTCTCCTCAATAACAACCAAAGATTTTTCTATCGAATTCCACCCTAACAATCCTCCCAAATTTTTTGACGGTATCTGCCCCATGGAGATTATAGGGAGAATCATGCGCTTCTAATTCGGGACATCAACTAAAAAATAAAGTGGAGGTATTACCACTTACGCAGAATCGCCCGAATCTCTTGGTTCGCTCAGAATTGATATAAATTGAAACTGAAATATTGTCATCTTGTAGTCCAGCTACGGTGACGAATAACTACTTCTTATATACCAAAATTGACAAAATTTTACATGCTACCGAACTGAAGCATTAATTGATCTGAGTCGGCCCGTCTGTTTCTTATAATTCTCAGTGACGAAATCTGTAAAAATAGGTTTTGTCAAGCATGCGCCCAGACATATCGTTGTTGCGCGATGGACGTGTTGATGATAACTTGTTCCAAAATGGGAGGGGGGTGGTTAGAAATGTGTAGTATGACGCAAAGCAAAGAACTGCACGGATCGTGGTGCGGATTCACATACTGTTTTAATTAATGCTATATGAACGCATTTTCCAGTAGGTTGAAGTTGAAAACTTGGCTCTCCCGTAGTATGTGCAACACGATGGCGGACACATGAACATAATATGTGTACCAGGTTAGGGTTAGGTAGGGTTACCATATTTTTGTGACTTCAAATCGGGACGCCTCGAAAGACAACCCCCTTAGCTGTGATTTTGTAACTTCACATTTTCCGATTTTACTACATAGGCCTACATTCCTACATTTAAAGCTGTCTCGGCTGTCTTTATTGACAATATTGTTATCGAAATTTCATGCGCATATTCTCTGTCCAAATATCGGGTTCAGTTCGAAAAATAGGAAGGAATTGACGTTAACGATACCGGTACAAATAATTCGAATTTAGACTAATTAGTATTGGTTTTACATGCGATACGCTCGCCATCAATAGGAATCAGCGGGAAACGAACGCATTCACCTTCAGTAAGTAGGCTAGCGCTGCGCTACACAGAAACAACAGTAACGAGAACATGTTTGTGTATTATGCTGGAAAGGCGGGACTTTTGGCTGACTTATCGGGACGGCGAGACAAAACGATGAAAACTAAAGCGGGACTGTCCCGCCTAAAGCGGGACGTATGGTAAGCCTAGGGTTAGGCCATAATCCTATTTAGGCCGCGAGCCGAGGCCCTGAAAAACGCCTAGAAAGTGAGTTTCGTAGCGCACATCAGGTAACTACCTGAAAATGATTTTAAAATGTTCCTTAAAAATTTAGTAACAAATATTGCCTTGTTCCCACTTCCAAAAGTTGCACGTTTTACGGAAAAGACGCTTTTACTACAAGAAATATGTGCTACGATCTGTCCTATATTCTCTACATTGTCGGCACTGAACAATGACTTCTGCATGACGTAACAATTGAATTAAACCAGCTGTTAGCGAGCGGATGAATATTAGTTATTTCTGCTCGACCTTGCGCTGAGTTGGGCAGGCTTTCCATAGCCCTGTTTAGTTATTATTAGTTAAGTTATGCTAAGACGTTGTTGAAAAATGTATAAGTAAATTATTAAACACTTGTAGATCCTTACCACGGATATGGGCCGTGAGACGAAACCATGAAAACGCCCAGAAAATGAGTTTCGTAGCGCACATCTGGTAACTAAATAAATTCTTCAGTTTTGTGTGAAAACGAACATAATGAACGCACAACAGCTTGTTCCACAATCCTGGTGCGAAATTGAATATAAGAGGTTCCCGGAAATTCAATAACCATAAGTTTACAACGCATACATAAGAACTATACAATTCGAGAGCCCTACAGCACACTAACACAAATGTATTCCTGTAATGTTTTGCCTGACCAAAATCGGACTTCCTCAGTCAATCATAATTTATTAGGTAGATTACGAAAAATATGGCATACATGTAACCAACAACAAAAAATACTTTAATTGTGTGACAGGAGTCGGGAGTGACCTCGAAAGCAGCGACACCAACAACGCTGATTCACATTTGAGAATAAATTTTATGAAATAACCACAAGCAGTTCACAACAAGAACAGCATAAAAAGCTACATCCATTTTATAGAAGCTATCAAGTATCAAACGTATTTATTTTTAAGCAATGAAGTCACAAATTAACATCGTGAGAGCGAAAAACCAAAATAAATCAGTTATTTCTCACTTAGAAATTTACCGCAAAAGTCAAGAAAATTAAATGAATGTACAATATGTACATAACATAGTGAACAGAAATATTACAATTTACAATTAATCTTTTTTTAGTTTATGTGGTTATGTATTTGAACAAAGGCAATAATATTTCTAGAAACAGGACTACGACACTAACAAATGTCCGAAAAAAACAAACAAATGTATGATACTTATTAAATCAACTGTAATATCTAATTCACTTTCTTCTGAATTGTTTTCGAAATCCACTATCTCAAAAATCGACTTTTCCTCTATAGGTGTACTGTGATTTCTGCAGTCAATACAAAAACAAAAATCTGTGCAATTTAAGTTGATTTTGGCACACTTTCATAAATTATTTTGACTATTTTTCTTTGCAGTTTGCCAACTCAAGAACTGATTTGAGGGCCACATGCTTCTTCAGTGAATCATTGTTGGGTGGAGAGTATAATCCTTATGTTTGACAGTGTTAAATAGACGTGCCCTGGTATCATTTACATTCTTCATATCCTCTTCAAATTCCTCAGCTTTATTTATTAATACCTCGTTAACCTCAAAAGATCTTCATAGTCGAGGGAAAAAAATGAATTGAAAATCTCAATGAAGTCTCCAACATGAATTTGATGGGCAGTTCCAATTGCAGAAAAGTGCTAAAGTATTTCAATATGAATAGTCCATCCAAGCTGTTTGCAACTATTATGATTCTCATATACCTTTAAGCTTCAAGACTTCTTGTTTAATCCATTTTATAGCACTGATAGCAGCAGGGATCAGAGCCTGCGTTAGGTCGGATTGGTGGAACATTGCCGTTTTCTTTTGTAGTACAGTATCTAAAATAAGGAAGAAAATAATATTTGGAGCAGCATGATTTTAAAAATACCCCTAAATACTAACTAATACCTTGAATATATAATGCATTTTATCTGATGTACTAAATGAGCGTATATATGCTCATTGCATGTTCTACAGTCCAGCAGTGTTTGCATACCATTACTAGACTATATCTACACTAAATTTTGATATATCACAGTCTGAAATGTCCTATGACAGTATGAGTATGGACTATAGACTATATTTTGAAACATCAACTGTTTGTCTACAACTTCATTTCTCACCTTTCAATCATTTCCAATGCTACCTTTCTTTCCACTCCGGCATAACTTATCATTGCTTCCCAGGTTCTTGTCGACTCTATGAATTTAGATTTAGACCAACCGACATTAGTAAAATTGATTAATTTCTTCTCTTTCACACAACCGTGCATTACAGAAACAGCCATTCATTTATATTTCCAAATATGCTGTGGCCTATATAGTAGTATAAGTCTGCTGAATAGTCAAGAAGAGTCATCAAATTAATCATAAACATTTCATGCAAGCCAGAAAATATCGTTGTTTGTGACATATTATTCTAGGTCTAGCCTTCCTTGGAGTTACCGCACCGTACGGTACCTATTTAACAACGTCTTATGAGCTAGTGCTCAACTAAAATTGCTATTTATGGCAAGGATATACAAGTGTTTAATATCTTACCTATACTTTTCAACACCTTCTTAGAATAACTGGACTAATATTACCGGTAACTGAAAAAAACTATGGAAAGGCTACTCAACGCAAAAGCGAGCAGTTGAGTACATCTGATATTCATCCGACCACTGGGGATCCACCTACAGCTGACTAACTTGACTGTTACGTCGTGCAGAAGTCTGCGTTCATTGGCCCATGATACCGGAAAAGCAGAGAAAATAGGACAGATGGTAACACATATTTATTGTAGTAAAAGCGTCTTTTCTGTAAAACGTGCAACTTTTGGAAGTGGGAACAAGGCAATATTTGTTACTAAATTTCTAAGGAACATTTTAAAATCATTTTCAGGTAGTTACCTGATGTGCGCTACGAAACTGAAAGATAAATGGCCTCGGCTCGCGGCCTAATTCCAATTTTCCTTATTTTAGTACTATTACGTTACGACTTCGGGGACTAGCCAAGTGACTCTCGTAGTATTTGTACCTGAAATTATGGCCTAACACTAACCTGATACGAATACTGCGTTCTGGTGTCCACCATCTTGTTGCACATACCACGGGAGTACTGAAAATTTTAAATTCAATAACTGTCGGATATTTGCGTGAAACATAAAATTCGAGATTATAACAGTTGCGATGCATCCAGATGCATGCAGAACGTAACACAAACTGATAATCATAGATACTATGATGCGCGGCGCGGTGTGGCTCAACGGGCTAAGCGTTAGGAATACGCTCGCCACCGCACCTCTAATTACTCTGCGTGGGTTCGCAGGTTCGGATCCCATGCAGGGGTGGTTATGTGCGAGAGGATTGCTGGACTCCTCGCCGTCGTTGGGTGGTTCACGTAACCGCTGGTCGGTTACGGCTTCCTCCACTACCAAGTCCATGCTTCCGAAAACAAACAATACAGTAAAAAACTAATCCCATACCCGACTTGGAATGGTAACCGGACGAGAGGCCGTGGTTCGCCATATGGATAAGCCGTCTTATCGGCTTTCCTCTCCCCCGGGATAAATATGTAAATCCTATCCCTATCCCTATGCCCGTGTCGCACATTGTTTTTGGGGTGTGGCGGTTGCGAAGCCTGCAGAACTTTTTTCTTTTGACTTTTCCTCTCCCAATGATAAATATGTAAATCCTACCCTATATCGCTAATAATCGGGAACTAAATATTTGCAACAATTTGCACAAACATAGGAAACTTCCACCATGCAAAACTGCTCAACATCAGATATGTTCACCTGGTGTGCAACCTGAAATGTATTGAGTACAGATAGACCAACACACATGTCTATACGGCACAATCTATTGAGTACAAAGCTGGAAAAATGAATTAACAACATTTTAACCACGGTTACAGTGAACTTGAAAACTTTTCAAAACAGCATTTCACATATCTTTAATAACAAGATAAATTACAATGTTTGTGGAACAATGTCTAAATACTATCATGAAAAATACACAGTGACAATTCTATCAGGTCAAATTTGAGAGAACAGTACGATGAAAACTAATATACAAGACAGTGGAAATTTTATCAGGTCAACACTGGGAACATGGTATGATGAACTCTATTTATTTTATGAAGGAAATCTGACCATTTATCACAGACAGTTTCAAATGAAAAATCCTAACACATCAAAATTGGAGTAGGTTTGATGAATCATTTCAATTATTATTTGTGCATTTTAATCTTGTCAATGAATTGACTAACGAATCAGGTTTCCCATTACTTTGTCCAACTAAAATTTTAATTTATAATTCTTAAAATATGATTTATGACTATGCATCTGTTTGATGAGTATATATGATGACAATAACTATAGTATGATAAAACTTCATTTATCTCTTGAAAATCTTTGTTGAGTCTTTGGAATCGGAGACAAGTTATTACTATTGGCTGAACTTCCACCACTATTGCTTGTCGCACCACGATTACTTTTTCTGCGATTCGAACTTGGTCGCTCCTTATCTCTGTTTTTAAAAAAAATGGTATTATTTCTATTTGTTATTCGAATTGGAGAATCAAAAAAATTCACAGCATAGCCGGTGTCTTTTGCAAGAAAGAATATTCAGAGGATTCAGTTGAAAAAAAATATTGTTTTCACTATATTAATGTGAATTGATTCCCACAAAATCTCTTCTCGCATATTAGCTTGAGCCAGCTGTACAACCTGTTTCTAACTATTACACTAATAATTATATCAGCTAATTATGACTATTAAATTTGTTGTTTACATATTCTCTGTAGAACTAGACTAGTGTGAATTTCCCCCTTTATAGAAACGTGTGCCAAGGAAGGAATGTAAAAAGTATCGAAAAGTCTTTGGTGTTGACAGCTCTATTTGTTACATTTTTTTAAAGATATCAACTACATACAGATACCTTTTAATGTATTCAAGGTATATTAAAGCATTCAACAAGTATATGATATAAGCAAACCTGTTGAACCCAGCAGAGGGCTTAGGAATTAGACTTGACAGTTTATAATAATCTGAAAATGTCTTCGCTAAATTTCTTCCAACTCTGTAGTCTGTATTGAGTTGTGTAATTGAGGAAAATTCATTCTTATTATCAAAATGCTAATAAGCTATATGAAGTTCAAATCAAATTTGCTGGAGGTAGCACAAAACAAGTAACAAGGATATTGGCTATTCTTTTATCCATATAGCATAACAATAGATCACGGCCGTTCAAAAGTCAATGTACAAAATACATAGTTCTGTATAGGATTTCTTATTTATCTAACGATGAAAAAAGCCAACAAGATGGCGGATCATCTGATTGTCGGGTTAATTTTATGCATTGCTAACCTGGAAATTCATTCAAGATGTATGAGCTAGCCATTACGTGAACCACTCTGTGGAAGATAATAGTTCAACGATCCTCTCGCATATACGGTAATTATTGCATACAGGATATAAATTTACAAACTCAATGTAATTAGTAGTGCAATAAATAGCAAGCAAGCTCTTAACATGACGTTCACGCCCTTGAGCCGAATGTTAGATTCTACAACCATGAACACGCATGGCTCCTAATCTTGGGATCATCATTGGGTAATGCAACATCTGATGAAAAACCAATAAATAAAATATGTACTATGCTACGAAAAATGTTGTGGAATTGGAAAGAAATACAATATGTTTGGAGCTTGAATAATAATAAGACTAATGAGAGTCAGAGTAAAAGTTGCAGGTTAAAAATTCAACTAAATCCTTAAAAATCAATTTAATTTAACAATAAAGATTGGCAAGTAAACATTCAAAGGATACAGCTTTCTTCTGTGTATGGTATGGGATTTGGTGACAATCCATTATAATAACTATAAAAAGAAACTTCCAAAGTATAACAGTATGATGTTTCATCAAGTATTCCACCAAGAAACCTAGAAAGGAAGCCCAGCATTAGTCAAAAGTATAAATGACTGTGAAATGTTAGCACTGTTATAGTCCTGAGCCAACATACTAAATCCTTATTTGCAGTGCAGTGTATAACCCTGAATGAAATAAAAAAAATAACCAGGTTGAGGTGAGCTATCTCTTCTTTCCTAGATATTAGTTTAAAAGACAGTTTTAAAATCAAAAACTAAATACATTACATTCAAGTAAACTTGAATTGATCGAGTAATATCATTTGTTTCACTAGTCATTTATTCTAAATTAGCAGATAACAAAACAAAAACAAACAATACAAGATCCATTTAGTGTGTATAATTGATAAGGGTAAATTTGAGCCACAATGACTTTTTCACAGATATTATTACCTTCGACCAGTTCCAGCTTTTACAACATCACGATTGAAAGCAGTGTTTGCAAAACTAAAATCATCTGCATTTGAACACATCAATCTGGGAAATACAGCTTGTCGTTGAAACCTTTCTTCGTCATCATAAATATTTCCGTACATGAAACAATTACTTAGTGTTGAATGTGCATGAACATCAATGTAGAAATCCAGTACAGAGCTCTATTAAAACAAATTATTAGTTTGAAAAAAAGTTTAGTAGGTGATATCGATTCACAGATTTGGCTATAGACCACCCGCTCCTGTGATTATAAACATCCCCATATGTTTCTAGGCTTAAGAGCGTAAGATACTAGAATTTTTGCTGGTCCACTGTGAGTCCACTGTTTAAAAAGTAGTTTTCATCGCATGAAATTTGAATAAATTCAATTTTAAAGCACCAACAAAACTTGGAAGTTATCCTACACCATTAAGGAACCTGCAAGGTAATGAGTCTAAATGTCTCATGATTATGTCAGAGTGACCAGTTCTTAGATACCAATCAAATATATCCATAGCCGGGAAATACATATACATTTATACATGAAAAGAGTTTTATAACTTTTCGTTGTGTATATACCGTTAATTTCAAATTCAACTATGATTGAAAGATATTAAGTGGCATAAAACATCATATTCTATCATAAAATATACACTTATACAGACCGGATTAGAATGTAGATTCATTAGATATTGTTTTGTTGCATGCAACGTAGGATGCGCCCATGGTGATGGATCTTGCCAATGTCTATTCAAATCAAATCCCATTAATGAACACCTGTAAAGAAATTGATAAGATAAAGAAGTCAAAATCAAATTTCATTTTCCGATGTAAGTAGTTGTATGTTAAAATCAAATATTAATCCACAACATAATGATTAACATTTTATGATTACGATCTTTTGCATGCAAGCAGTTTTATTTGAATCACTAATTTTGTAATAGAAAATATTCTAGAATCAAATTTGCAAAGCAATATCAGAGATATAAATTGATGTATAAAATGAATATGCATAATGAATAATTAGCTGCATAATTACACATTCAAAGCAAAGTCTTTTTCTGAAAACAAGATCATTTTTATATCAAACATAAATTTGTGATATTCATGGAACAAAGCAAGGTGCAAAGGGCACAATTTCTTTTAATCCCATGTTATGCAATAAAACTCCTTGATAGATAAATAAGTTCTATATTCTATACCTTCCATAATAAATAACAAATTTGCAAACCTATAATTTCCTAAGTAGACTCCATCAGGATTGAGCATCGGTACAATCTTAAAAACGAGATGATCTCTTAATACTTTTGCTATTGGATGATTACTGATAACGAAGTCTAAAAAACCTGAAACACAACATTTTTTATAGCATGTGAAAGAGCATGCAAATACAAAATTGCAGTTGATATTTGCCATCTATGTGATGAACATTATTATTTATATCCAGCTTCAAGAATGCTGCACTGTAGCTTATACCAGTGATGCTTTTGTCACCAGAATAAAATTAACACTAATTCACTATAATTCGATAGACAACAACACAAAATCAGTACAGAGTCTGCTAAAAGCAATCAGGTACCTTGCACAACGTGTGAAGCCGGTGTTTCACCAGGATGAACTCGTCCGGTCAAAAATATAATTTTCTGTCCATCTGAATCTGACATATTTTCTGGTGATGTGACAGTGATCATATCTAATCGTCTTTGTTGCTACAAAAGGTAAAAATATCATGATGGCAAAATCTTACAATTGTAAAAAAAAGATGGAGCATAAAAATATCACAGAAATTTCGAAAAAGATAAAATATTCAATGCAAAATATCGATTATTAGTTTGAATATTTTATAAGGTCAACAGCAGGTTTCATAAAGATGACCATCTACTACTAAATTGTTTTTGAATTTCAGGATATTATATCATTATGTTATTGATAGAAAGCACATACCACAGTCAAAGTCAAGAGCTCTCGTTTAACGAATGGCAGGCACTTTCGCTCCAATTTATCCAAATATGTCTGTAGTCGTGTATATGTATACGGAAACGAATATGAAAAATGATAAACTTCGCAATCATCTGCTTTATCAAAACAGAATGCAAACGACATGACATAGTTTTTCCTATGATCCGGGCATCTGTAGTAAAAAACATTCTTTGATGGAATTCTTTGCCTGTAAAATAATTATAACAAGATAAGCATGTCCCTTCTATTATTTGTACATAAATATATATTGCTATTTTTGCTGAAATATCACAAGTCACAAACTGTCCAAACAATATTGAACAAAGGAGCCAAATAAACATCCTGGATACACACATGAATGCCCTTCAATAACACTCAGGGACTTTCCTGTATATTTTCCATCAAAAATTCTCATGATACAACCTATTTCTGTTCCAATCAACAGAATATGGATATGGACCTGGGCTGTAATATGAACTAAATAATAATGAATTGGAATTTACACTTTTTTAGTAAAAAAATGAAATGAATGGACTGTGCGTCAGTCACATTAACTAATCATGGTGATCATGATCACTGAAAACATTCAAATAGACAAGGTTAAGCAACCGCACCTAGAAGATATTGCCATAAAAATGGAACTGTAGCTCCAGCTTCGATTTACTTGAAGCCCATTTGTAATGTCAATTTCACTGAAGAAAAAATAGATTACCATTTGGGTCGACTTGTTGATTTGACCACTGGTGACATTCCCTCTCTATACAGACTCTTTGTTTTGCTAAAGTTGACAATGTTGAAAATAATTCGCTGAAGAAGAAAATAATATTTTACAGCAACCCATTATTAAAACACTGAACATTATCATTATCAGATTGTGTCCCTTCCATTAAAGCTCCATGAGGACCATGACATACGTTGCAACTGGGGATGGGTGCTGGACTGTTGGTTTATATCACAATGGCTTTGGCATTCGAACTGTGGCTCCTGCACCAGGGCTTCATTTATACCCCTAAGCAGGGCTCCGACTACAAAACGATTGACCTTTTTCTGGGTATGACCACTACCTTGGAACATGCAGTGATACAGTGTGCAGTTGTACTCAAAACCATGATTTAACTTGAAACATTCAAATTAACATTAGTAATTGAGTATTAAAAAAAAATTGGAAAATTATAAATAGGTGCAATTAATTTCTCAATTTTTATTATAAGCTTGGCTTTAGCTCCATGGCTACGGCTCCCCAGATGCATTGTGTGCCATCAAATACTAATTGAAATAAGACTTACAGCAGTTCAAATCAATATGATGATAAATAAGAACAGCTAGCTATACAATAGTAAATTCCACATAAATGAAGTTCTGGGAAAACACATTTGGCATAAAAATAATGATCACAAAAATCTTCACCTGATCAGGACGAACATTTTCAACTGTAAAATTAAACCAAACACGAAAACGAGGATTGCATGTATCAGGACGAACAAATAGATCATATTCATGTTCTGTTATATAATCGACTCTTCCCAAATTACCTGAAAATATAGAGAATATCACATAATACAAATATATACCTCGTGTTATAGAAAATATAGGCTATATATTGTATTTTCCGGCTATATTCCAATTCACCAACCTGTAGACAATATAAACCTATATAAAAATTCACTGCCCTATGTATATCAAAATTTTTTTTTGAAAATGAACGAACCGCTTTCAAAGCAGGCATCAAAGATCAAGTGCCCCTTTTTTGCTCTTCCTGAATATCCATGCGGTTGAACCAACAGTTTGTTGACATTGCCAACTACTGCATCATCACCACTATCTGAACTTCCTAAAAAGCAGAGATTGAAAAAAAGAGATTGAAAAAAAAATTCCTAAAAGCAGGGTGAGAGCACCCCATTTTGAGATTGAATTTTTGTATTTATCTTGAAGGACAAGAAGCCAATGAGGTGGCTCACTCATATGGCATACAATACCATGGCATCTTGTCCGATTACCAGTCCATGTGGCGGCTAGAAAATGGGGAAGCCATTACTACTGACTAGGGCTATATATATGCCTTTGAAACGTAAATAACTTTTAATACAGTAATATTAGATCCCAATGCTAAATAACGAAATAAAATAAATGTTAGAATTATTGATTGACACATTCAATTGATTCAATGTTCAGACATTTTATTGATATAATTAGCATAGAGCTTTAGCTTGCATGTATTTTGGATAAAATAGGATTTTCATATTTCAGTAGACATATTGCATTACACATTATAAACTTTATTCTCAAGTTTATTGTGTGTGTTATTTACCATGAACTAGCATGTGCATTACACGTTATAAACTCTATTCTCAAGTTTAGCTTATTTTCCAGACATTTCCGTTAAATCAGTAAATGTCTTGTTTGTTTCATTGAGTGTTATTTTCAGAATGCCGCAATAAATTGTATTGTTCAATCAGTATTGCAGTATGGAAGGAATTTCAATCACCTGAATCCACCCTTTTCTCGTCTCCCATGATTCTGTAATTCTTCAGTTCCTAGATTATCATCCTACACAGAAATCCCATGAGTTGCAACGGAAAAACAGCCTACAAGCAAAGCGATAATAAAGATAAATTGTTTATTATTATTATTATTACTATACTTTCGTAAGGCAAGCAGAAAATCGCTAAATTGGAGCTGACAGAACAGCATAAAATTCCCACGCGTAAGAACAAACGTCACCCCAGTCCTCACTGATTTCTTGTTAGAACAATCAGTAATGGTTCTGATACTATATTACGCTAAAACAACTGTAGAAGTGCATAATAAAATTTTATGATTTTTGAGGATCGTTTACGAATATAATCATCGCTATGTTTGACTCTGCGGTGTGGCGTATCGTGCTGAGCGTTGGGAATACGCCATCGCACCTCTGGGTTCGCATTCCGTGGGGGATAATTGCGTGCGAGAGATTTGCTGGACTCCTCGCCATCGTGGAGTGGTCCACGTAGCCGCTGGTCGGTCACGGTTTCCCTCACAATCAATGTGTATCCGAAATCAAATAACTGGCTAACTAATCCCATAACCGACATGGACTGGTTATCGGACGAGAGGCCGTGGTTCGCAATATGCTTAGGCCGTTTTATCACTTTCCTCTCCCTTGAGATAAATATGTAAATCCCATCCTGTTCTATTATATATAGCCATGTCAAAACGTGCTCCTACTGCCTTGTTCTAATAAAATTGCATTTATTCGTGTTCTTCCTTTCTCCCAATGTTGTCTTTAATGGAGATTTCACTACTTACTTTTTCAAAAACTATAATATTTCCAAATTTAGTCATTTTGAAAATCTTCCAGGAGACAGCATAAAAACATTCTGTGATATTATATTTTCCACAACTTATTCCAAAAGTTATAAATGTTGAGTTTTACCGTAAATAAATACTAATACGCATGACAACGTACTTGGAGGTAAATACTTGAATGTTTGGTAAATTCAGTCGAATCACACAATTTCTTCGAAATATATTTCGTCGTATTAAAATGCGCGTGGAGACTATTCGCAATGTGCCAAAATATTCTGGCTGAAATTTCTGTTAGCTTAACATATGTCATATTTCTATGGCAACTAGTGATGATCCGAGATTTGTATCCGGATTCGATTTCAAGTTTACGTCATTTTTACCGAATCCCTAATCAATTCTGTTTTTAGTAATTGACGCCTATACTATGTAGTCTACTTTAACATCTATAGAATTATTGAGTTAGTCAAGTCGAGTTTTTTTTTTCCAACCAGTAAAAAAAATCAGTTGACCACAAATTACGGTAAACTGATAATTACACGGGGAGGATTAAAACTACGCAAAAATTTGCACAAAAATTATGTTATTATGTATTTCTAGAATATGTTCCAAATGCTCTCCTCGATATTGAAGAAAGAATCGCAATTTTTTTGCAACATTGTCAATCACTCTTCTTTGGGTATTTCTCTATTTTATTTCTGCAATTGCAGCCCTGAGTTCACCAGTTTGAGGATTGTCTTGATACAAATTGTCTATCAAACGCCCAACATACTAAAATCTGAGAGGTTTTAGTCCGATAATTAAATTGCCCACAGGATGTCATTGCAGGCTGTTTTCTCAGGAAATGAAATGATGTATGGGGGGTCGCCTCGTCATGCTGGAACCTCTGCACTGCCCAGATTTTTCTCGGCACAACCATGTGATGTTTTGTATTCACCGTTTAAACACTTTCATTTCCATGTCCTGACAGCAGACGGCCCGCTTCAGCAGACAACTAAGTGAGTGGTTGAAAATTTTGCGAAACTTCTGAGTATACGCTATTTAATTAAGGTTTACAGAAACTTTAGGATAATATAGTAGTATCTATGTAGACTTGTAGAGTATGGATTCTTCCAAGCGTCCAATTCCTGATTCGCCAAGTACATCACAGGAGGAAGATAGCGCACTAATGGCGGTTATAACAAGCACTATTCTTCGCCAAGTACTGATACAATTGCCATCAATGATTGATGAATGTTTGACCACCAAAACAACACCATCCAGTCCATCGGATCTTTCAAGAGTTGCCGAGTCTAGTTTTCAACACATTCTGAGTTCACTAGACTCCTCATTGAAAGATATGAGAAGCGAACTCAGTGTGATTGCTAAAGCTCAGAGTGACCTCAGGGACAGCCAAAAATTCTTATCAGATAAATTCGACTCGATTAATAAATCTCTTAAATCCACACAAGATATGGTGAAAAAACAGCAGAAAAAGATTAAAGATCTAGAAGAACTTGTGGAAGACCTTGAGGATGATTGCGACCACCTGGAAGACCGTGTTGAAGACCAAGAGAGAAGATCACGATTGGAATGTCTCGAGTTCCACGGTATAGCTTATAATAATAACGAAAACACCGACCTGCTTGTATGTAAACTGTCAAAGATCATTGGAGTGAACATTACCACCGCAGATATCTACAACTCACATAGACTAGCACATGATAACTCAGATAAACCTTCTGCCATAATTGCTCGCTTCACCTCTAGGAGAGTCCGTACCAACATAATTACAAATAGAAAAAAACTGAGAACAGCAAAAGACCCTAATAAATTCTTCAACTTCTCCAAAATTTTCATTGCGGAGAACTTAACGAAAACAGCTAGATCGCTTTATTTTCAATCAAGGGAACTAAAAAGACAATGTGGATACAAATACCTTTGGACTAACAATGGGAGAATTTTTGTCAAGAAAAACGATGACACGAAAACAAGACAAATCAGAAATGAGAATGACCTAGCATTCATCAAATAGGTCAGTTGCAATAATATTTTATTACTCGCATCTTCTTATACTGATTCTCTATAAATTCATGATGTTATTCTCTTAACGTAAATGTCCAACAATTTTAACATTGTCTGCAACAATATTGAAGTTTCGAAATTGAATTCTATTCGTATGTCTTCTGATCTTATTATTTTTCATACTAATATTCGCTCTCTCCATAAAAACCTTGACCAACTAACTTTCTTATTATCCTGTTTCCCATTACCGCCACACATAATAGCTATAAGTGAAACCAAACTAGTTGATAATTATTCTTCAAATATTAACATAGATGGGTATACTTTCATCCATGCACCATCTCTTACTAAAGCAGGAGGCGTAGGTGCGTATATTAGAAATGATGTTACCTATACTGTAACCATAGAAAATAGCATTCGGTACTCTAATTGTGAAAATTTATGGTTTGAAATTTCTTTAGAAAATTTTATAGATAACCTGGTAATCGGTATTATTTACAAACACCCACGCAATGACATCTACGACTTTACGAACTTACTCGAACAATCCCTGTCTAAATTGGCTAATAAAAAATTCCTCATTGTTGGTGATTTTAATATTAATTTATTTTCAGCAACTAACAGCACCCAAGTTGCAAATTACATTAATATGCTTGTGTCACACAATGCTATTTCATTAATATCCGAAGCCACAAGAGTCACCCACACCTCAGCCACTCTTATTGACCACATATACACCAATTTGACACATCTAGAAATTGACTCCTTTGTCGTGCATTCCGATATAACTGACCATTTCCCCATACTTTGTTGTTTAAGAGGCATTAGACCCACAAAAACGAATGAGTGTGTATTGTCAAGAGATATGTCACTGTTCTCAATTGATGCCTTTCGATCTGAGGTACATAACATTATGAATAATCGATTTTCCTCAATTAATATAACTGCTGAGAACTTTGACAACACATTTGACGAATTCATACAGTCATTCGTTAGTACCATCGACCGGCATGCCCCACTTCGACCTCTATCGCGTCGTCAAAAAAGGCTGAGGCTAAAGCCATGGCTAACCAAAGGGTTAATCACTTGTATGAAACACAGAAATAAGTTGTTTAAAACCCATTTTTTACGTGGAACCCCCTTGCAACGCTCATACTTCAAAAAGTATCGCAACACACTTACTTCCGTATTAGACAAAGCGAAGCAAATTCACTACCAAAATCTTATTTCCCAGACCAAGGGTAACCCCAGGTCTACGTGGCAAATCATTAATCAAATCACAACCACAAAAAATAATTCCAAGCATTCGATAGCTGAAGTATGTCTTGAAAATGGCAGTACAGTTAAAGACGGTTGCTTAATCGCAACCGAATTTAATAAGTACTTCTCAACTGCTGGATCTAGCTTGGCAGCCAAGTTTTCTAATGACATGTGTGAATTTAAGCCATTTCTTCGTAATCGTGTTAGTAAATCAGCTTTTATGACTTTGGTCACAGAATCCGAAATGATAGTGGAAATTCTAAACTTGAAGGAGAGAAAGGCAGTTGGGCCGGATAACATTCCTCCCCGCTTCCTGAAATTCGTTGCTGACCCGCTTGCGCCGCTTCTAGTTAAATTGTTCAACTGCTCGCTCTCGCTTGGAATTTTCCCCTCATCCCTCAAAGTTGCTCGTGTAATTCCTCTCTTTAAATCTGGCAAAAAAAAACTTGTGTCAAATTACAGGCCAATTTCAATTCTTTCGTCAATTAATAAAATATTTGAACGTTTAATTCATAATAGGCTCAGTAATTTCTTTACAAAATATGACGTGATAAATAAACATCAATTTGGTTTCCAGAGTAATCACTCTACGTCTCATGCAATTTTAGACACCATCTCTTACATTTATGACAAATTAGAAAAAAAAGAATTTGTTAGTGCTATATTTTTAGATCTCAAAAAGGCATTTGATACCGTTAATCACAATATTCTAACCCAAAAGTTATGGCATTATGGTATCAGAGGTATACCAAATAAACTTCTCTACAGTTACTTGAGTGGCAGAACTCAATTCGTTCAAGTAGGAACCCACTGCTCCCCAGTCTTACCAGTGACTCACGGGGTCCCACAGGGTTCGACGTTGGGTCCATTATTATTCCTCGTCTATATAAATGACCTCACCCACTGTTCTTCTTTCTTCGCAAAACTATTCGCTGACGACACTATACTTCTAGATAGTGACAAATCTCTACCAGCTATACAGTCACGAGTGAACTCTGAAATTGTAAAAGTGGTTAATTGGATGAAGGCTAACAAATTGACATTAAATATCGATAAATCTAAGTCTATGCTTATTTCACCAAATAAACATAAAGCCAATCATAATTTATTAATCTGTATTGACAACATTACATTAGAAAAAGTCAATTCTTATAAATATCTGGGCATATATTTAGACAGTCAAATGAAATGGGATATTCATATAACTAACTTGGCTGCTAAGTTATCTAAGTCGGTGGGAATACTGTACAAACTCAGGCATTTTATACCAATTTCAACTTTACGTATGGTTTACCACTCGTTATTCCAAGCCCATATTCAATACGGTATTTCTGCATGGGGCTCCGCTGATAAAACTCTTTTACGCAAAATTGAAATAATGCAGAACAGGGCCATTCGTGCTGTCTCTGGCAGTGGACCTTATGCCCAACTTGATCCAATCTATTATAAACTTCGTATTATTAAAATGGTGGATATTTATAAATTAGAGATATTGAAATTGATGCACCAACATCACAACAAAAAACTCCCTGTTACATTCACTGATTATTTCTTGAAACAAAGCAGCGTGCATTCTTATAGAACACGATCCTCTGCCAGTAGTTCCTATTATGTAACTCATTTTTCAACCAAACGTACTCAAAATTCGATAAAATATACAGGCGTTAAATTATGGAATGCTGTATCCGATAACATTCGAATTATGAATTACAATTCATTCAAACAAGCTTTGAAAAATTTTTACCTGGATTCCTATGTATCCTTCTAGTCTGCTTCAATAAGTGGTATAGATCCCTTATAAGTATAGTAGTGTACCGTATACAACCCATGTCCCCCACCTTTTGTGTGGCTCGATTTTTCTATAACTGGTCATTCGGTCCAGGATCTCTATTTTACCTAAACGATCGTGACTTTTTTCACCTTTTAATGCCATTGGCATTGTCACCATTTTTCTTTATTGTCCTCACAGAGCACGACCATTATCACTGAGTTCGCATCATTGCCCAAAGTACATGTGGAATGAACTTTTCCCATCAAAACTGTTTTTCCTGTCTGAATTGTACTTATATATTTATTTATTTATATATTGCCGTATCAGTACCGATACTTAATCCAACCCGGCTTCCCCTGTTATGGTTGCTGGGAATTCCCCTTCAGTTGCTAAGTTTCTGCAGCGTCCTGCCAGTCAACAATTTCATATTGTGAATGCGATCACCCGAGCATGACGCTGCGAGACTGACATACTGATTTATCGTAAACGCGTTTTTTCTGACTTTTACTCGACACGATGGATATTTGTTCCCATTTAAACATTTCTCTCTCGATTCCCTTCACATTTCTTTTTAAACCATTCTCTTTTGACTTGCTCTCTCGATTCGATTTACGTTTTCTAAATTTCCCCTGAGCTAACTTAATTCTAGATTAATCATTTCTTCCCCGACTCTCTTGATTCCATTCATACTTTTTATTTAAACTTTTCTCATTTGGCTTACTCTCTCGATTCGATTTACGTTTTCCAAATTTTTGCCCTGATCATATATAACTCAACCTTAATCATTTGACGTTTTTTTGACGTCATTCAGCTTTAATGGTGTCGCTGACACGATGACTTGATAGTCTTTCGCGGCTCCTCGTTAATTGCAGTCGAAACATTATGTGTCTGTTGTTTTCTTTTGCCTTGATTTACTATGCTTGTGTTGTTCATAATGTTTCTTGCACGACGAAAATAAATTATCTGAATCTGAATCTATACTGTAATCGTACGCAAACAGAAGTTCAAGCGCACATAAAATTGAATGATATTTTTTGAGATACATATTTAAGAAATTTTTGGTTTCTGTTTTCTAGATAACCTGAATCTCCAAAAGCGAAAATGCACCACTACCATTAGGTTTATACTTTCAAACCCATGTTCAACCTTTTAGTGTTCTATCTTTTTGGCAACAGAATCAAATTAAAATATCTTCACGTGTGAGATCGGGTTAAAAGTTTTTTATTTCTTTTGCCAGCTCATTCCTGGTAGAGTGTGTATTTAGTGCAGTGACCGCACTTTTACATATCAAGAGAGATTCCCTCGACAGTGTCAGACGAGACTCAAGACTATTTTTGACCGAAATGAAGCCAGATATTATCAAACTGGTGGTATTTCGCCAGGCTCAACCTTCACGTTATGCTAATGATAGGTGAAGAATAAAGTTGCGTTGCTTTTTTTTGTCTGAGGGGCATTTGCTAGTTAAAAAGTCGTCCAAGGGGGCGCTGACAGAAAAAAGTTTGGGAAACACTGATTTAAACCATCCATAGCCAGTGGCGTATCTAGGGTGAGGCAGCCATGGCTCCATAGACGCCGATTGGATAGGGGTGCAAAAACGGTGAAAAGTTTTAGTTGTAAAACGTTTTAATAAAATAATTTCTAATTATAAATAAAACTTTGTCATGGGCGCCATTTTATACGACAATGTCCATAGCCATGTTACAAGAAGTATTACAAAAAGGACTTACATGCCTAAGTGTTTATTTTCAATCACATAAAATCGCTCAAAACAATTATTTCCAAATAGCCTACCAATAATTTCCGCTTCCCAATAACAGCAATGCATCCTAGGGTATGACAGTTCGAAAACCTGTGCAGTTTTCTATGACTCATTTCACCTGTGATTGACGATTTTTTTTGCTTCCCTATGTAAATGAATATTTGATTTCGTGCACGGTGATGAAATGAATATTACTGCTACTGATATATAACTATAAAACTCAGTTCCTATCGTATCTAGTTAAAAATTCTGGGTTATATTTAATATATATATTTAAAAAGCATAATATATTGGTGAAATATCACCCGTAACTTGTAACAAAATCGTTTTTGAATACGACGACGGATATCCAGATAAAATACCGCAAGTTAAAAATTATTGATCACCTATAAAGATCTTGCTGTCGCACAAACTCGAATACCTACTTGTACTAAACACCTGGATAATAAATCATTCATGTGTAGGACATATATCCAGTGGTGGGATTCAAATTTTTTGTCAACCGGTTCCATCACAGAAGGCATATTATTTGGCCGGTTCTGTTATAAGTTTTTTTTAGTAATGCTAACCGGTTCGCTGATCTCATAAAATTCCGCGAGACGGTTTTATAGAACCGGTTCGAACCGGCTGAATCCCGCCACTGCATATATCCCTTTTGGTAACATAGTCTACGAACAAAAGATAATATGTTTTAGGCTTCAGGACAATGTATATAAATTTTCGGTTCGCGTACAAATGAAACATGCTCATCCAAGAGTAAGTATTCGCTCATGCCTGATAAAAACGATTTCGTGTCGAGGTATTATAATTCGGAATATATACGAGGGATCAACCAAGGGGTCATTTTATTGATAACCCTTTCGAAATCGAACTTATTACGTGTAATCTTCTTCTTAAAAAGAAAGAAAGGGGTCGCAGCGTCGTCAAAATTGTGTTTTTTTCATATTGACATCTTGGGGTTTCAAATTCGACGTACCGTATATTGGCGTCAGTCGGTCACGTAATGACAACGTGCCTAATAGTCGCTCAGAATTAATGGTAGCCGGTGGCGGAAAAGACAATTTACAACCAGAACAAACATTTCCTTATATTCGCGTTTGTATTGTGACCAAAAACAACAACAAAAAGGTTTAACAGCTACCTATACCATTCGGCAAGAAAATACGAGCGAGATACGACCCTATGTTAATGAGAGCCCATTGCTGTACCGCAGTTATACTTACAGTGATATCGGTTTCACTCGAAGGCCTGGTCAATGATAGCTAATTACCTCAAATATATATACATAATTCATGATATATATTATAATGATATGGTAAAGATTATTATTCACTTATTTTCGGCAAAGCAATACAGAATCTACTGTTTGCGAAAAGCAATTTGACCCGAGAAAAATTAATCGATTTGAAAAACCAGGAAATTAGATTTTAACATATTTTAAAATATTTAATAGATTATGATTCATAGAAACTGACGCCACTACATTAATTTGTTTAACTTTCACTGATTGCACTGTCAAACAATTAAATTATACATTTTAGTTGGGCTAAACATATATATATATATATATATGATATGAATCAAAACCAATAATAGGGGACCAAAATGCAACTAATTACATATTTTTTATATCACACAATGATGTTCAATATGAAATCTCATTGTCTGTCATATTCAATGAATAATTTACACGACGAGGAGGGTCAGTTTTTTTTAAATGAACAGTTTTTGAAAATAAACAAATTGTGTCGGAAAACATGCAATATTCAATTAAGATTATTGGCCTGGCAGCTTTACTTCTTACGAAAGGTAGGATAACTGTGTAATGTTTCATTATTTCTTTTTATAATTTGTTTAATTCAATAATTCTGGTTAATTTAGTCGTTATCTGGTAACTGCCAGACCCGGCAGGCTTTTCATTGAGGGGATACCACTACTTTGTTTTGGGCAAAATTCATAAAAATAGTCTCAGTAATTCAATGCAATGTATGCTTACTTGTAGGAATATCGTATTTGGACGCCGAACCGTGTGAAAGATACCCACCCGATTACATTTATGATCGCAATGGGGAAATAGAATCACCGAGGAATGATAGTGAATGTGGAGGGTGGAATTATTGTCGTTGGCGATTTCATTTTCCCCTTCACGAGCAGACTATATTCAAAATGACTTTTACGTCAAACCAAACCCCAAAAGAAAGAGGCCTGATAAGGGTTCATAGTTTGCTCCCCGGAACTGGAATATGTAAGTGTATTTATTTATGGCTTACATGTTGTATTTAGAAACTTTTTTGAAGCCAATAAATTTTTCTGTTCGATTTTTAAGAAATCGTTTCGTTATCTATATTTTTCACTTTTTTGATTGGAAATTATACTTTGGGAGTCAAAGGTAAATTTTGCGGCCTTTTGTCACGGCCGACAATCTTTTATCTCGGGCCCAAAGTTGAGTCATAGTAAAACTCAAGTCCGAATTTTGAAGATTCAAATGAGACCTGACTCTGACGACTGATCTCGATAGAGGCCAATAGACCAGCGGTGTCCAAACTGCGGCCCGTCGGACGAATTCGTGCGGTCCGCGGGAAGATTTACAGCCGATCCTCAACCAGCCGTTTCCAATAAAATTTTCCAGAGCAAACCTAAGTGTAGCCCAGATAAGCACTATTCTTGTGTATGGTACTATCGTGATGGTATATTATATCAGAGCACGCAACCAAAGCATATTATGAATAAGCGACG
Source organism: Styela clava (assembly GCF_964204865.1). NCBI lineage: Eukaryota > Metazoa > Chordata > Ascidiacea > Stolidobranchia > Styelidae > Styela > Styela clava. The sequence continues at coordinate 29,556,575 of NC_135251.1, forward strand.
ACAAGAGAGGACGAAACTCGGCAGTTTTCTAAGTCTTATAATTTGAAAATACATTCCGAGTTCGCGCACAATGAAAATACGAAAAAAAACGCCGTACAAATTCGTCAAATTAAACTTCAATTTATGACAAGTTATTTAATGTGAGGTTCGCGACAAAAATAAAATATGATTTGCGGCCTCAGAAAGCATTTGAGTTGGACAAGGCTGTACTAGACAACAAGCAGATGTATCTAACAACATAAAACCATAAACAAACTTCGTATGTATAATTGTAATCAACGACCAGTATGGAAATCACACATAAAAACCCCCTTTTTAATTTAAGCGTATAACATTCATTGAAGAGAGAAAATAAATCCTTTTTCTATATTATACAGTACCTGGTTTTTCCTGGTATGGCTTCAACCCAGACTCTGATCAAACATGTTGGATCGGTTATACCTCCGATATCTGCTTGAACGAAACAAAGAAGCTTAAATGCGAAACTAGAAAATGGTTGTCCAATGTAAATGGTTCAATGGTCATATTTGAATGCAAACCTTCCAAATTACAATTCAAACTGTCCTATGAATACATTGACTGTAAAACAGGTAAAACTACTTTCCAATTTAGCTAAATAATAACACGCTCAATGCGAATTTATAACACACTCAGTGATCATTCACAGGTATAAGTCCCATAAGTATATATGATCACGTGCGCCGATTGAATTTACGTTAACATTACAGAATCTAGACTGCTCACGTCTTATGTCAAGTAAAAGTGTAATGTACGGATCATAAGACTTAAACTTACGCTCTCATCTTCCATTCCAGGAAAGAGTAGTCGTACCTCTCCAACCACTACATCCCCGGGTAAAACCAGCCAATCACCAGTAATTACTTCATCAATCACACAGGAAAACAAACATAAAAACCACACCGACCAGTCAGAAGATTCATCATCTCGGAGTACCACGTCGTTGCAAACAGTACACCAATCACCAAGAACTTCTGCACCAACTACCAATAAAGGTGAAAACACCAGCGATCAATCAGAATCTTCTTCTTCCGTGAAAACTACTCCTCAACAATCACTTGGTTCAACTTCTGCTATGCTTCCACAAGCAAGTATTCAAGTGTCTACGATTTCTGCGTCAACTCAACAGCAGAATGCTGAGTCTACTGAATTGAAAGCTAAACTTGTTTCTATCTCTCTTATGACAATTGCAATAGTCTCTGGAAGCATAGTAGCAGTTATAGTGATAGCAGGAGTAATTGGAGTCTGGATCTATAGGAAAAGAAGGTGAATTCACTTTTTGCGTTCTCCATCAGGTTGTGCAGTCACCAAAAAACGATGGTTTTTAATGTATTTTTAAATATTTGATCAAAACAACGACTACATAATAAAATAAGTCACTAATGAGTAAAAAAACGAGCAACCACATATTATGTTATATAATATAACGACGTTAACAAAAACTAAACACGTATAATGTCTTGCTATATTAGCAGGTAATAGATTTTCGTTCGGATTGGATTCGAATCCACAGCCCTGCAGTATAGGTAAATACCAACCAATTACAAGAATGAGTAGCATATTCTGTAAAAAACATTCCGGTCATTCCAAACTTATTAACTCTATACTTACTAGCAGTTGCTATCAGTAACGTAGGTCTCGATGTCAAATATTAATTAATCAAACATGAACAAATAATATATATAGCGTCATAGTGACAGCAACTAACACAGTAAAACGTCTTGCTTGAATAGGATGCTTTTCATAGCTTTGTCGGGAGCGAATAAATTAATAATAATAAATCTAAGAACATATTCGTTTCTAGACTTCAACATCGAGAAGAAAGCATTCCAGTGCATTATCGGAAACGTCCGTTAGCCACACCTCCCCCGGTGTACGAAGAGATAGGCATTTCCCGGGGACCGATACAACAAACCGAACCATCTGGCGATCATAAGGATGATTATCGCAGACCATCTTCTGAAGCTAAAATGGGGTCACAAATCAATAAATATCTTACAGCGATGTACTCAAGAGAAAATCGCCAAGAAGGCAATGTCAACGATGGATATGAAAATACTAGTTTTATTACAGAACCAGAATTTACTGCTCCAGTTGACACTCCACCTAATGGATATCTGGAACCAATGACGCACACGAGCCTTTCGCGCCATGAGGTTGTATACGAAGTTACATATGTCGATGGAGATTTTACTGATCCAGATTATATTTATCCAGAAATAGTCCCATCACGCAGAATCCAATAAATATCGTGTCGATTCCTTTCTGATTACGGGTCGGACAAATATACTTGAAGATCTTTTTTTTTTTTGCTTTTATATTTTGAACATTATTTGAAATTCATATTATAAATAGTTTACACTAGAATGTGATTAGTACGATATTATAATATTCTGTTCGATAGCAATTTAAAACCGAATAAACTGTTCATCTGGCATAAAAATATAACCATGTTTAACTTTTCACCAAAATGTTATAAATCATGATATAAAAACCAACGACAAATTTTACATGAAACATGACTTCATCTAAATTCTACAAAACATGAATTTTAAATGGAAAAGGTTTTGTTCAAACCAAGTTTCTTATCGGTAGTTTAATTTTATTGCACTATTGAACATTCCGAAAAAAAAATTAACATTTATGTCGTCGAACTTTGTTGTCGAAGATGCAGCCAAACTTTTTGACTGATAAAGAATCACGCTCAAATGAATTCAAGTCGAGATTTTGTCGGAGTCAAAATTATTACTAACTTAGGGTTAGGGACAGATGTTCTGTACATTCAAATCGTCGGGGTATTATTGAAAATTTGAACATTCCAAAAAAAAAAAAAAAATTAGAACCTCACAGCCATGAGCCATTATTGACTCATTAGTTTGTAGAATATCAATATCACCTCTTCCGATTTTGAAATATATCACCTATGCTTATATCACTTGCCGCTTTAATCCAATTTCCACGTACAGACATAAGCACCAACAAAAGATATCTTCTTAATAATGTTTTGAATACCTTTTTAATTCAGGCGACATGAAATCAATACAACGCTAATAAATATGATTGGAGCAAGTTTGTCAGCTGAAGTATTTTCGAAAAAGAATTCGATTTTTGCTGAAATTATTAGATTTAAGAATTCCAGAAACATAATTAACCAAAAAAATTTCGATTTTGTTTTCGAGTTGCTGTGCCTTTATTCGTGTCATATCACTTAACAAAAACTTGTGGCAAAAATATGGGATCACTAAATATTATTTTCTATTTTTCTCATTGAATTTTATTTGGATAGGGGTGCAAAAACGGTGAAAAGTTTTAGTTGTAAAACGTTTTAATAAAATAATTTCTAATTATAAATAACTGAAACCTGTATTTTTATTCAAATAATAACGTAGACGTATCTCGAACCAACAAAAGCTAAATATAAATTGTCAACCAACGATCAAAGGCGCGCATTTTTAAACTTTGTCATGGGCGCCATTTTATACGACAATGTCCATAGCCATGTTACAAGAAGTATTACAAAAAGGACTTACATGCCTAAGTGTTAATTTTCAATCACATAAAATCGCTCAGAACAATTATTTCCAAATAGCCTACCAATAATTTCCGCTTCCCAATAACAGCAATGCATCCTAGGGTATGACAGTTCGAAAACCTGTGCAGTTTTCTATGACTCATTTCACCTGTGATTGACGATTTTTTTTGCTTCCCTATGTAAATGAATATTTGATTTCGTGCACGGTGATGAAATGAATATTACTGCTACTGATATATAACTATAAAACTCAGTTCCTATCGTATCTAGTTAAAAATTCTGGGTTATATTTAATATATATATTTAAAAAGCATAATATATTGGCGAAATATCACCCGTAACTTGTAACAAAATCGTTTTTGAATACGACGACGGATATTCAGATAAAATAACGCAAGTTAAAAATTATTGATCACCTATAAAGATCTTGCTGTCGCACAAACTCGAATACCTACTTGTACTAAACACCTGGATAATAAATCATTCATGTGTAGGACATATATCCAGTGGTGGGATTCAAATTTTTTGTCAACCGGTTCCATCACAGAAGGCATATTATTTGGCCGGTTCTGTTATAAGTTTTTTTTAGTAATGCTAACCGGTTCGCTGATCTCATGAAATTCCACGAGACGGTTTTATAGAACCGGTTCGAACCGGCTGAATCCCGCCACTGCATATATCCCTTCTGGTAACATAGTCTACGAACAAAAGATAATATGTTTTAGGCTTCAGGACAATGTATATAAATTTTCGGTTCGCGTACAAATGAAACATGCTCATCCAAGAGTAAGTATTCGCTCATGCCTGATAAAAACGAATTAGTGTCGAGGTATTATAATTCGGAATATATACGAGGGATCAACCAAGGGGTCATTTTATTAATAACCCTTTCGAAATCGAACTTATTACGTGTAATCTTCTTCTTAAAAAGAAAGAAAGGGGTCGCAGCGTCGTCAAAATTGTGTTTTTTTCATGTTGACATCTTGGGGTTTCAAATTCGACGTACCGTATATTGGCGTCAGTGGCGGAAAAGACAATTTACAACCAGGACAAACATTTCCTTATATTCGCGTTTGTATTGTGGCCAAAAACAACAAAAAAAAAGGTTTAACAGCTACCTATACCATTCGGCAAGAAAATACGAGCGAGATACGACCCTATGTTAATGAGAGCCCATTGCTGTACCGCAGTTATACTTACAGTGATATCGGTTTCACCCGAAGGCCTGGTCAATGATAGATAATTACCTCAAATATATATACATAATTCATGATTTATATTATAATGATATGGTAAAGATTATTATTCACTTATTTTCGGCAAAGCAATACAGAATCTACTGTTTGCGAAAAGCAATTTGATCCGAGAAAAATTAATCAATTTGAAAAACCAGGAAATTAGATTTTAATATATTTTAAAATATTTAATAGATTATGATTCATAGAAACTGACGCCACTACATTTATTTGTTTAACTTTCACTGATTGCACTGTCAAACAATTAAATTATACATTTTAGTTGGGCTAAACTTATATAGTTGACTAAACTTATATATATATATATATTGGACCATATGATATGAATCAAAACCAATAATAGGGGACCAAAATGCAACTAATCACATAATTTTTATACCACACAATGATGTTCAATATGAAATCTCATTGTCTGTCATATTCAATAAATAATTTACACGACGAGGAGGGTCAGTTTTTTTTAAATGAACAGTTTTTGAAAAAAAACAAATTGTGTCGGAAAACATGAAATATTCAATTAAGATTATTGGCCTGGCAGGAGCTTTACTTCTTACGAAAGGCAGGATAACTGTGTAATGTTTCATTATTTATTTTTATAATTTGTTTAATTCAATAATTCTGGTTAATGTAGTCGTTATCTGGTAACTGCCAGACCAGGCAGGCTTTTCATTGAGGGGATACTACTACTTTGTTTTGGGCAAAATTCATAAAAATAGTCTCAGTAATTCTATGCAATGTATGCTTACTTGTAGGAATATCGTATTTGGACGCCGAACCGTGTGAAAGATACCCACCCGATTACATTTATGATCGCAATGGGGAAATAGAATCACCGAGGAATGATAGTGAATGTGGAGGGTGGAATTATTGTCGTTGGCTATTTCATTTTCCCCTTCACGAGCAGACTATATTCAAAATGACTTTTACGGCAAACCAAACCCCAAAAGAAAGAGGCCTGATAAGGGTTTATAGTTTGCTCCCCGGAACTGGAATATGTAAGTGTATTTATTCATGGCTTACAGGTTATAATTAGTAACTTTTTTGAAGCCACTAATTTTTTTCTTTTTCGATTTTTAAGAAATCGTTTCGTTATCTATATTTTTCACTTTTTTGATTGGAAATTATACTTTGGGAGTCAAAGGTAAATTTTGCGGCCTCTTGTCACGGCTGACAATCTTTTATCTCGGGCCCAAAGTTGAGTCATAGTAAAACTCAAGTCCGAATTCAGAAGATTCAAATGAGACCTGACTCTGACGACTGATCTCGATAGAGGCCAATAGACCAGCGGTGTCCAAACTGCGGCCCGTCGGACGAATTCGTGCGGTCCGCGGGAAGATTTACAGCCGATCCTCAACCAGCCGTTTCCAATAAAATTTTCCAGAGCAAACCTAAGTGTAGCCCAGATAAGCACTGTTCTTGTGTATCGTACTATGTATCGTACTATCGTGATGGTATATTACATCAAAGCACGCAACCAAAGCATATTATGAATAAGCGACGACAAGAGAGGACGAAACTCGGCAGTTACAACAAAAAATTGTTGTTTGCCTAATACTTCATATATCTTTTTCGGCCTTTTAAGTCTTATAATTTGAAAATACATTTCGAGTTCGCGCACAATGAAAATACGGAAAAAAACGCCGTACACATTCGTCATATTAAATTTCAATTTATGACAAGTTATTTAATGTGAGGTTCGCGACAAAAATAAAATATGATTTGCGGCCTCAGAAAGCATTTGAGTTGGACAAGGCTGTACTAGACAACAAGCAGATGTATCTAACAACATAAAACCATAAACAAACTTCGTATGTATAATTGTAATCAACGACCAGTATGGAAATCACACATAAAAACCCCCTTTTTAATTTAAGCGTATAACATTCATTGGAACAGAGAAAATAAATCCTTTTTCTATATTATACAGTACCTGGTTTTTCCTGGTATGGCTTCAACCCAGACTCTGATCAAACATGTTGGATCGCTTATACCTCCGATATCTGCTTGAACGAAACAAAGAAGCTTAAATGCGAAACTAGAAACTGGTTGTCCAATGTAAATGGTTCAATGGTCATATTTGAATGCAAACCTTCCAAATTACAATTCAAACTGTCCTATGAATACATTGACTGTAAAACAGGTAAAACTACTTTCCAATTTAGCTAAATAATAACACGCTCAATGCGAATTTATAACACACTCAGTGATCATTCACAGGTATAAGTCCCATAAGTATATATGATCACGTGCGCCGATTGAATTTACGTTAACATTACAGAATCTAGACTGCTCACGTCTTATGTCAAGTAAAAGTGTAATGTACGGATCATAAAACTTAAACTTACGCTCTCATCTTCCATTCCAGGAAAGAGTAGTCGTACTTCTCCAACCACTACATCCCCGGGTAAAACCAGCCAATCACCAGTAATTACTTCATCAATCACACAGGAAAACAAACATAAAAACCACACCGACCAGTCAGAAGATTCACCATCTCGGAGTACCACGTCGTTGCAAACAGTACACCAATCACCAAAAACTTCTGCACCAACTACCAATAAAGGTGAAAACACCAGCGATCAATCAGAATCTTCTTTTTCCGTGAAAACCACTCCTCAACAATCACTTGGTTCAACTTCTACTATGCTTCCACAAGCAAGTATTCAAGTGTCTACGATTTCTGCGTCAACTCAACAGCAGAATGCGGAGTCTACTGAATTGAACCCTAAACTTGTTTCTATCTCTCTTATGACAATTGCAATAGTCTCTGGAAGCATAGTAGCAGTTATAGTGATAGCAGGAGTAATTGGAGTCTGGATCTATAGGAAAAGAAGGTGAATTCACTTTTTGCGTTCTCCATCAGGTTGTGCAGTCACCAAAAGACGATGGTTTTTAATGTATTTTTAAATATTTGATCAAAACAACGACTACATAATGAAATAAGTCACTAATGAGTAAAAAAACGAGCAACCACATATTATGTTATATAATATAACGACGTTAACAAAAACTAAACACGTATAATGTCTTGCTATATTAGCAGGTAATAGATTTTCGTTCGGATTGGATTCGAATCCACAGCCCTGCAGTATAGGTAAATACCAACCAATTAAAAGAATGAGTAGCTTATTCTGTAAAAAACCTTCCGGTCATTCCAAACTTATTAACTCTATACTTACTAGTAGTTGCTATCAGCAACGTAGGTCTCGATGTCAAATATTAATTAATCAAACATGAACAAATAATATATATGGCGTCATAGTGACAGCAACTAACACAGTAAAACGTCTTGCTTGAATAGGATGCTTTTCGTAGCTTTGTCGGGAGCGAATAAATTAATAATAATAAATCTAAGATTATATTCGTTTCTAGACTTCAACATCGAGAAGAAAGCATTCCAGTGCATTATCGGAAACGTCCGTTACCGACACCTCCTCCGGTGTACGAAGAGATAGGCATTTCCCGGGGACCAATACAACAAACCGAACCATCTGGCGATCATAAGGATGATTATCGCAGACCATCTTCTGAAGCTAAAAAGGGGTCACAAATCAATAAATATCTTACAGCGATGTACTCAAGAGAAAATCGTCAAGAAGGCAATGTCAACGATGGATATGAAAATACTGGTTATATTACAGAACCAGAATTTACTGCTCCAGTTGACACTCCACCTAATGGATATCTGGAACCAATGACGCACACGAGCCTTTCTCGCCATGAGGTTGTATACGAAGTTACATATGTCGATGGTGATTTTACTGATCCAGATTATATTTATCCGGAAACTGTCCCATCACGCAGAATCCAATAAATATCGTGTCGATTCCTTTCTGATTACGGGTCGGACAAATATACTTGAAGATCTTTTGTTTTTCTGCTTTTATATTTTGAACAGTATTTGAAATTTATATTATAAATAGTTTACACTAGAATGTGATTAGTACGATCTTATAATATTCTGTTCGATAGCAATTTACATCCGAATAAACTGTTCATCTGGCATAAAAATATAACCATGTTTAACTTTTCTACAAAATGTTATAAATCATGATATAAAAACCAACGACAAATTTTACATGAAACATGACTTCATCTAAATTCTACAAAACATGAATTTTAAATGGAAAAGGTTTTGTTCAAACCAAGTTTCTTATCGGCAGTTTAATTTTATTGCACTATTGAATATTCCGAAAAAAAAATTAACATTTATGTCGTCGAACCTTGTTGTCGAAGTTGCAGCCAAACTTTTTGACTGATAAAGAATCACGCTCAAATGAATTCAAGTCGAGATTTTGTCGGAGTCAAAATTATTACTAACTTAGGGACAGATGTTCTGTACATTCAAATCTTCGGGGTATTATTGAAAATTTGAACATTCCAAAAAAAAAAAAAATTAGAACCTCACAGCCATGCGCCATTATTGACTCATTGACATTATTGACATTATTAGTTTGTAGAATATCAATATCACCTCTACCGATTTCGAAATATATCACTTATGTTAAGCCGCTTTAATCCAATTTCCACGTACAGACATAAGCACCAACAAAAGATATCTTCTTAATAATGTTTTGAATACCTTTTTAATTCAGGCGACATGAAATCAATACAACGCTAATAAATATGATTGAAACAAGTTTGTCAGCTGAAGTATTTTCGAAAAAGAATTCGATTTTTGCTGAAATTATTAGATTTAAGAATTCCAAAAACATTTCGATTTTGTTTTCGAGTTGCTGTGCCTTTATTCGTGTCATATCACTCAACAAAAACTTGTGGCAAAATTATTGGATCACTAAATATTATTTTCTCATTGAATTTTATTTGGAGTTGGAGTTGATTGCAGATGTATGTTTATCCATGCGTAACTGTCTAATTGTCTCATAAGTCTTGAATACTTAAGGTTTCTAAATGTATCCATAAAGAACTTACTATCATTTTAGAATGCCGACAAATTTCCGCTGAAAATGTCGCTTAATTTAAAGTACTGAAATTGCACCATACGTTGTTTGCTCATTCGAGTTTTTAACAAGTTTAAATATTTCTGCCGCCCGTTTTAGAAATGAAAGTTGCTGACTGCCTCTTTTATATCGACATAAATACTCCTCAAAAGTCAAAACAAATGATTGTATACAAGGTGGGTTTTGAGATGGAGCTAACTTATAACCAATTCATTTATTATTATATTACTTACCTTTGTGGGATAGAGTGGAACTATCTCTGACTGTCAGTATCAAAAGAATTTAACCTTTGCCAGTCGAACCTGAGACTGCGATTCCGATATTATCGGAAATCGTGGCCACCATTGCATTGCGCGTTCGGATGCTCGGACTGTCGCCATGGTATCTGAATCATTATCTATTCTTTGTTATAGCCTACCTTGAGTATGGAAGGATTGTATTAAATGTACATTTGTTTTATTCGCTTGACCTTGGTATATTATGGCCCGGCCCTATATATATGACTATACGTCGCTGATATCTATCTGACATCAGTTTGGGGTGACAGTGCTAGTTCCAATCTAAATCGTTAACCACGGTCAATTCATTAAACAACTTCATCCTATTATACATTTTTGCGAGCTGTGTAATTCCAAGTACAACTCCAAGGATTACAGATCGGCTTTAAAAAACGTTTAATTTTTTCATACATTTTCACTTGTTGGGACAATGGTGGCTGAATTTCTCATATTTTTTCTTGATAAGTTATATCTACTCCCATATTGCTCATTTCTGATGACGTCGACGATTCGTGATATATTTCACAGTATTTGTGTAATCAAATATTCCCAACTTACAGAAATCTCATCTGAGAGTTTATTATTAAAATGTCGTTACGTGGTTACTAGATTCAGTCAATAATTCCTTATTGCCAGCCATTAATATATATATATATATATGTCATTCGCTATGTATTTGCCGAGGTGGCAACACAACACAGTGAGAATTTGCCGTAGAGGCACAAGCTGTCATCATTGAAGAGTTTAAATGTCCAGTAAATATCAAGACACTGTCTCGTATACCTTTACAGTGTTTCTGCCATAAAACATATAAAAATAGATTAAATCAGCCGTTATAAAATTTTATTTTGTGTGTGACTGACAGAACACCAGAGAGTCAGCTAAACAAAGCAAACGTCGCTTATCAAAGAGAAAAAGTGGAGAGGAACGAAGAATTACATAGTGGAATGGAAATCGTGGATTCGAGTGCTGAATTTGTCTAGGGGCCTAGTTATGGTTATTTGCACAACCGATATGACAAGGCTTCTCGTCGTCTCATGCACTTATCCACAATGAACCCTTCAAAAACATTTTCATTCTATGATTCACGACGACTAACTGCGGACACGTATTAACTTCTTTCTTGCAAACAAAGCCCTGTTCTATTACGGTTTTTACCACCATCAAATCAACGCACCTGAAACAAATACATATTTGGTTTACGATTCCCCGTACCCATGGATTGGCAACCGGGGATAGGTCAGGGTTAGAAATATCATAAAGCTGTCTTTTCTTCTACTTCTCTATCCCATGTTATAGATATTTCAGGAATGGCCAACACGTCTCGAGTCGTCGATCGCGTCTGATGTTGAGTGAATTTAATAACATACCGCAAAAAATTGCCTTGAACCCGTTTCATGCAGCGCCGGTTGTGTAGGGTGACCATATTTCCAAATCCTGAAACGAGGACACATCGTTTGGTAGAACCATATTATTCCACCTCTGCCTGAGATATATAAATTATATATCTACTAAATTCTCTAGGATTAAACTTAGAAGCGAAAATAGACGATGTGACGACAATGCAATAATGCATTCTTGTCTTGTCAACGAGCAACTGTAGCCGCAAGTAATGCACTCCGCTTCGCTATCAGTTCGATCTTTTCTAAATCTAAAGCATGGATACTTGACGTAAAACATACTGGTGTAAACTATTTATGATATGACGTAAAAGATAATTGCAAAACAACACGATTTTTACGTGATAAAGTATGCATTTAACCGAGAGCAGTGGTTCTTAACTATTGCAGGTCTGCCAAACCCCGAACGCTATTGTGCAAGCTCCCTTTTAACCCCATTCCACGGTTGAAATTAGAAGCGCAATTAGAACTTCACAATAGGGAAGGAAATTTTGTGAAGGGTTAAAGAAAATGAACATTGTGATGTAACTAGGGTTGGATTATCCGGATAGCGGTTAACCGGATAACCGGTTAACCAAGAGGTATTTTGCTATCTGATATCCGGATATTATTGTAACGGTTAACCGGATACTAGAGCAGTATTAATAATGCATATGCGCATTAGTGATTTTTATATTTTTTGTTGAGTGGCCACCAACGACTAACATACCGGCCACTGACATCTCTCAGAGAATATAATAATCACTTATATCCACACTACTCGGCCTATATTTTAGTCATCCGTGTAATGCTGGAGTGAATTTGACTAAAGTATTACATCACAAAACACGCAGAAAAATGTGATTATTGCATATTTGCGTTATAGAAGAGCCCGACTTACCTTAAAGTAAAAGCATTTCTACTCTAGATATGAAAATAAATGGTAAGCTGCACGAACAAATCCAATTTCTTATTTTAGCGATCTTGAAAATTCATCAAATTTGAGCTGTTATTGCAATTCCAATGAGTATAATTTATTTAGTACAATAAATGCAGATATAAATTAGCTTATAGCGTAAATATAAACTGCTTATAGTTATATATCAACATTTTCGAGAGAAAAGTCGGGTTCAGTCTCGTCGGTATATAACGCCGATAATTGTTTTATTTCGCCCGGAACTGAAATGGCCGCAGTATGTTATCTATCGTCGTATCTATCTATCGTTAAGAGAGTAGATCTGAAACACACATTTTTGACTGAAAATAAGGAAGTGAATGCTAACGAAAATACCACGACTCTTGTTTTATGAGCCAGTGATAGATAAAACAAGACTCTATTTTAGGCGCTGTTGAATCGCCAAAATTTCGTAATAATTGTATTTAATGAATTTACAACAAGGGTAACTTTTCACGGGATGTAACTTCTTTTCAAATTAAAACTGCCATAATGCCGATGTTAATTCCCCAAATAATCACGCGACGCGGAAGAAAACGATCGGCGATGATAACAAAATTAGCCTGTAAAATTTGACCGCCTTTATTAGTGACGTTTTCGAAAATTTCAAAAAGAGGAGGAAAAGGCTGTTATTACATTTATGGTTTTTATGGAACTTTCACAAACAAATTTGTTTGAAAATGGTCTATAATATTTCAGCAAAGTTTAATTTGACAGACTCTGTATCGTGTCATGTTTTTCGTTTACTCATTTAGGGTGGTAAGTAAAGTTGTTCAAAAACTGGCGCAGCATTGTTTTGGCTCTGTTAATTTAGTTTAAAAGGTATTCGAATGGAAATAGATTTGAAGTTGTGGCCTAATTAGTACAAACGTGAGAATATTTACAGTGACATGTTAAATAAGTGAAGTTTTCAAATTAGAAGAAATTTCTGACCACTTCGGTTTTTTCATATTCATCAATTTGCTTTGTTATTAAAAATTTTGTTCAAATTACTTATATTTTCCTATACACTTCACGGAATTTGTCCCCCCTATATTCTATTTTTTTTGAATAATTCTCTCCCCGAAATAAAATGTTCGAAATGCACGATTTTTTGTGTTCATGATTTCATTTATATGTATGCTCTTATGGTATATATTAACAAAGTTTATTTCGTCGTGCAAGAAATCACAAAATATTATAGAACACAAAATACTATACATGACAATTTTAAATTTCATTGCAATTGATAGGAAGGTGCGGATGATCAGAAACGATCATTGTGAGTCTGCGACACTAAAATTTAGTACGAGTCAAAATTTAAAGAAAAGAGGCTCTGGACACAAAAAGAAACTTTTAAAAAAATTAACAATAAAGTAGAAATAATATAAATATTATTTACATATTATTTGAATAGTAGAAAATAACTTAGCAGTCGGGGGAAAAACAATTAGGACACAATATTTCCAAAAAATGTTTCATTTTATTATTCCGCTGTACATCGGTACGATTACTGAGCTTAAATTATTATTTATTGACACATGCAATATTAAAATGCACAATCATTCTTATTCAAGAAAAATAATACATATGTGAGTATTTACAACAGAATTGTGTGGTGGGTCCTTGGTCAATTCACCGCGAAAAAACCTGCGAAATCGGTTCTCTAAAATCAGCAGTAACTATCCAGTTAATCGGATATTTAAAATACGCAATACCCGGATATATCCGTTATCCGGATAGTGAAAATTATAGGTATCCGAACTAACCCTAGATGTAACCTTATAAACCAATATGTAGCGTGGAAATAGTCATTGTTGTGTCACTTATTTCCTACATTCAACCTGTTCGTAAAACTGAGCTACAATTTATTATAAGAATAAAAATGAGGCGCACGCACTAACTTAAAACCCCAAGGTTTGTCATAACAACCCAAAGTATTTTCAACCTATTTTGTATTCGGGGTTTATTAAAGTATTTATCAACCTATATCGTCACGCTAATAACCGAGTTGCGTAAGTCATTTTTGGCGGTTTTGAGTTTTTCATAAAACAGGTATTTATGTAATGCTACGCACGTACACGTGTCCAACAAGGAAAACGATACTCGGGGAAACATCCATAGATGTGAAATCCTATTATATATATATGAATTATTCCTACCATATCTCTTTCATGTTAAATTACTTCCAATACGTTAGCTTGTTTTAATGATAAGGAATAAACATTTTTTCCACCAGTTTTTGATTTTAATTATTGCGGATACATCGTTCGCGTGGTGATATTGTCTTAGCATAGACTGGGATCTACATGAATCAAATTCTTGGAGTTTTCTGAATCACATGCAAATAGTATGGAAGGTTAGAAAGGGTGATTTCAGGAAGGGTCGTTTTCTGTTTTTATTTATTTCATGTGTATCATTTTCTATCTTGGTTCTTGCATGACGGAAACAAATAACTGGAATGTATTACTGATGCAATCGTAAATACAACAGCTAGTTCAATTGGATTTTTGTAATGAAAAATGATCACATTCCTTTTTGATATTTTAAATTAAGTTAGTTGCATAATTTATTTTGAAGAACAAATTTGTGGAGAAAACCTTTTCTAGTGAATGGATACTTCGAGATCTTAACTATGATCTTTCATGCATATCATTATGCACGCATGCATTTTGAATAAATATTCATCCGCAGTATTTTTAAACTTACCAATAAAATATATCATCACATGTTTTACGCAATATCGATTTCATTATAATTGTTGAGTCACATAAGCAGTAAATTTCATGATATCATTGAAATAAATAATATCAATTGAAGGCATGATATATTTGTGCATATACACTGGAAGCAGT
The DNA here is from genome assembly GCF_964204865.1 of Styela clava. Taxonomy (NCBI): domain Eukaryota; kingdom Metazoa; phylum Chordata; class Ascidiacea; order Stolidobranchia; family Styelidae; genus Styela; species Styela clava. The sequence continues at coordinate 29,571,788 of NC_135251.1, forward strand.
TCCATTTCCTGCATAAAATAACGATGCATGCCTGCCATTCCGTCGCTGGACTAGTTTTGTGGGCGTTTCTGGGGCAGTTTGTTTTTTCGGAGCCTTCTTGTTTCAAGTTTGTCGGTGTTATTTGAATTTTGTTCGCAGTGGATGACGATCGCGCGTACGGACTGGATGCATCTTTTTGTGTTTAAATATTTGGTGAGTTTAATTTATCTTTTAAACTTCAATTTAGCATTTTTTTTGCAGTCTGAAACCAAAGAGTTTCCTGCGCTTGTACCGGTACCGTACCAGTATCATCACATCTCCTTATCGTACAGCTGTGCGGCATGGATTTTGACATTCAGACATTTGTGAGTTTACATATTTACTGTGGCAGTATGGTACTGTCGTATGTTTTACTCATTCAATGGTCAGCTCGTGCAGTTATCATGTTATAGGCCTAATACGAATACCGACCCCGAGTCACTTCCGATCGGAAGTGATTATTCCCACATTTTACCAGTAATCCGTCCTCCGCATAACCACTCCATTGTCTGATTGCTGGATTGTGCAGTTGTGCCTAGCCTTGTCATGTTGATTATGGCTGTTTGAGAGATTGAATTAATCCCATCAATTTGTTACTGCAGTGTTGTGTTAATAATATACCGGTACTGATATAATGCTACTTTCCTAATCTGCTACGATAATGCAGTAAGGCTGCAATGATTTAAATTCAGAAATTGGGGTTGTTGACTGATTACAGGATTATGGGTTTATGCCAAGTTCTTCATTTGGTATTATTATTTGCAGTAATCTGGTAATGTATTATCGTCTTACTTTCAGACTTTATATAGTTCTATAGTCCTGTAGTCCAGATTGGTAAGAATTGAACCAGATCCTCAATTTACTGAACTTGAGATTTAAAGCAGTACCGTACTCCAGTACTGCAGTAAGTTAGTTTCTTGGCTGAATTTGAAGTCATAGACTTTTCTAAACTTATCAGATAAGTTTGCGCTTGACCCAAGGCTCATGGACAGTCTGCTTCATAGGTATAGCCTATATTACAGTATTAGGTAAATACATAACTGTCAATGATAAGGGAAAGAGCGAAAAGACAGCGTCAGAGCTCCGGCGAGAAACTCCCGATTGCTTGACAGAGAGTTGTAATCAAAGTTGGTTTGAAAAATAGTTACGTTTCTACTTTTTCTTAATTTGGCTTATTGATCATTACTTGCATTGCAAGACAGTGTATTCTAGCGCACACTGTATGTACACTAGACGAACTAGACGCTATACATAATAGCAAAGGTGGTTGGATGCGTTATCACATTTTAATTGAGGTTATGTTGGTCAACTTTTGCTATTTTCTCATCGAAGACTCAAATCAACATGAATTCACTTTGGAGTTTTTCTAAATGAGATCCTAACATGTAATGTAAATGTGATCATTGCAGCATTGGGGCTTTCTAAAATATGATAGATCGGGATACAATATGTAGTTGTGCTATTCTGGGAATTAAATCCATATATCCGCTGTTAACTGTTCCATCAGGAATAATGATGAGTGTCGTAAATTTGTAATAGAACCATATGCTAGGTATCTGAACTCTTTTTATATTATCGATATTTGGCAAATATTGCTTGCTGTATTTATACCAGTTACTAAGATACCCGGTCATTTTTCTGACGGGCTGTATTAGTTTAAAATTAATGGTGCAATACAGTATTCAGTGTTTATTCATGAGAAATTTTTTTGATATAATGAATTTACTTACCATACTTACTAATTTACTGAATCTCTGCTATAATTCTCAAATATACTGAAATGTTTGATTTATTGGCATGTCTTTTATTAGGATACAGACAGTACAAAATTATACTTATAACTGTGAGCACTTATAATTTTAGCTTATACAAGCTGTATTAGGTCATTATTTGCATTAGCACAAATGCCTAGATTTACCAAGGTTGCGTCTGTTTAATTCAATCTGTGAACAAGTCAAATTTCCCTTCAAGATCCCTTCAGTATGATTCTCATCTCAATCAGTTTAATAATGTTGATAAATATTGCAAAACTTGTTTTAGTGTGCTAGTCACCATTAGGAAAATTCTTTATGATTTATTATGCTAACAGAAGAATCAGGCTTCAAAGTTTAGGTAGCTGTTGACAATTGTATATATTAAATATAGATTTTTTTTAAAAATATATTTGTACTTGGGGATTAAATGAGTGTTAATGTTCTAATTTAAATTTTTATAAAGATAGTCTTGAAATTACAAAGTTGGTACAGCTTTCTAATTTTTTCATTCAGAATTATCAATATTAATTTGTATAACGAACAGATTGCAGTTTTTTTTTGGTGAAATAATAGGCCAACCCTGGGGTCATTTTTCATATCTAATAATGCTTAAATATTTCATCACTCAGTGTTTATGAATATGGCTTATGTAGGCTATATACAAGGCTGTCCCAAGTCAGTCTTTTTATTTGATGTTTTACATTAACATCATTTGTGAGCGTTTGGTTCTGACAATGAATTTTTTTGGTAATATATCTTTTTACCCCTAATGAATTGATCATTACAGATTTCAACATGAACAACATAACTTTAATTAATGGACCGAATCCTCTTGTTGATTCGTTAACCATGAATGCTCAGCATGCCACTCATCAGGTTGCAGCCCATGTTTTTTCCCAATCTCAACAACAGCCCCATCAATGCTCTTCTCCTGCTGTCATCTCAAATTCTAGTCCGGGAACGCCAGCTTCTTACTCATCAGGTATTTAATACAAATGCCAGTTTAAAATGCCAGTTTTAGAACTGTGCGCTGGTGACTTATTTCATAAATTTTGTAATTTAATTAAAGCATAAGGCTTTGCTTAAATCCATATTTGCTTCATATATATGTGCATAACTCATCAGAATATTCATTTGTTAAATTTAATCTCAAAAGTTTATTGTATGAATGAACATGATTGTTTATATTTGTTTTCAGTTATGTCAAGTTCTAATATGGTCAATGTCGGCGGAAGCTTGAGTTCTACACCAACTGATGACGAGTCCAAAACTAATCTTATCATAAACTATCTGCCCCAAACAATGACCCAGGAAGATTTGCGTAATTTGTTTTCTTCGATTGGAGAATTGGAATCATGCAAACTAATTCGAGATAAACTGACAGGATCAAGTTTAGGATACGGCTTTGTAAATTTTGTTAAAGCAGCTGATGCTGACAAAGCTATAACATCTTTGAATGGACTAAGAATGCAGCAAAAAACTATCAAGGTAAACATTTTATACTTGTTGCTGTGTAATTTGCTATCAATAATGTGATGGATATATATATATATATGCCATATATAAATATACAAGAATCTTGAATTTCTTTTCTGTTTCACTGGTGCTTTATATAGCATGGAATAATGTAGAGATCATATTTATAATATGCTTGAATATGTCCTATATTTAGGTTTCATTTGCTCGTCCTAGTACTCCATTGATCAAAGATGCTAATCTATATGTTAGTGGTTTACCAAAGTCCATGACTCAAGAAGATCTACAGCGTATATTCAGTCCATATGGTAGAATCATAACATCAAGAATTTTGGTAGATTTTTGCACAGGTTAGTCATATTGATACGCGTAAGTTTTAAATAAACAAAGAGGTCAAATACCAACATGAAAAAAAAAGTATTCTATTCGTCGAATATTGATGCGTTCTTTTTTATGTAATTTTTTTCTGTGCATTTACATTTTCAAAAATCGACTTTCATCTATCTAGTATAGAAATTTTGATTTAAAATGTTTTCAATACTATAAGTGCATGCCTCTGCTTTTACGCTTCTCATGCATTATTGATAGGCTTTTGTTTAATGCAGGTATGTCTCGAGGCGTGGGCTTTGTACGATTCGATAAACGTCCTGAAGCAGAAATAGCGATCAATGCTCTAAATGGGACTGTTCCCCATGGAGCAAAAGACCCAATCACTGTGAAATTCGCAAACAACCCTTCACAGAAAAATCAACAGGTTTTCCAAACACTGTATGCAGCCGCTGCTTCTCCCACGAGACGACTGGCTGCAACAACACCTGGTCCACTATATCACCAGGCTCGCAATTTCAGGTAAATATCCTATTCATTAAATTTCCGGATGTTGAAAAAACTTCGTACTAATTAGCCTTGTTTGTGCTTGTAAAATGAATATCATAATTCTAGAGTAAAATGGGTGGTGTCTATTAATCAATACTTCTAACCAGATTAGTCTTTGCTTTTCTAAACTATTTGTGGAACATGCCATAGTGACATGCTCTATCAATGGCCTCACTTCATCTAGATATGTACAATTCTTTTCATTTAAATTTTTGCCTTTTCCATAACATCAATTTTGCCACTGCAATTTGTAGTATTTTATATAATCTCAATGCTAGTTTTAGGTTTTGCACTCGTGATGTATTGTTCAAATGGTAGTTTATAAGATTTTGACTTATATGGGATCGTATGGTGTTTGTGATTTTAGATCTGGGGTGAACGATCTTCTCTCTAATGTGAATGTGGGCCTGGGGGTTAAGAGGTAATGCGGGTATCGTAAAAAAGTGCGTAAATCATCATGTAGTGCCATTGTGTATGATCTGTTTGTAAAGTGTTGTGTGCTTCCATATATGTCGTGAGTAATGTTAAAGTCAAAGAGCAAGTTCCCAATATTCATTTGTTTTTTAGTTTTCAACCTTATTTATTCACAGTTCACTAGTTCTCCTGCACATTCATTTTGGGCACTATTTATTAATCTGTTTGGAAATATCATTTTGAAAGTTTCAGTTTGAATTTTTACATATTACAATGCACTACTGGTAATGATTTGGTAGGATTTATTTCAATATTGGATATGTTTGTTAAAATAGAGCGAGTCCGTATCCAGAAGTAAGGCCAGGCACAGTGATTGCAGCTGGTTCAACTGCAGCTTTACAACCTCTGACTTTGGCGCCATCAGCAGAGCTAGCGTTTCCACCGGGTACAACTTTCTCGACATTACAACCAGCCTATGCACAGACAGCCTTGCCCGAACAGTATGCTTTACAAAATTTCACTGGATTACAGACTATACCTGGAACCACCCACCTTGCACTGCCTTCCACAGGCTTGACTTTGCAAGGCTTGTCACTCCCCACTATACAACCTGCCCCATTAGCCACTGCACCTGAAATTGCTCCAGCCACCCTCCCGGTTTCTGCACTAACACCTGCTGTTCCCGTATCACGGCAAACAGCCTCCACTTCAATTGGTGTATTGACAGCTCCCATCACTGCCGCTACCACTGCGTCACCAACCGATCCCTCAACTTCGACAACGGCGGTTTCAGGGACAACTGCCAATGGCAGCCAATGGTTAGTTTAACAAGACTTTTCAGTTATTAAGGAATTATCTTTTTTACTTTTTTTCTTCCAAAATACTTATTAATAATGAAAGGTAAAGCCATACTTTTGTTTATTATAAGCATGCAACTGGATTGTATATCTGCAATCTGGAGACGAAGCTTTAAAATGAGTGAGAGTATAGTTAATTTCAGATTGGTGTTAATTGACTTATTTTCATATTGCATGATTTTATTCGTTAGCATGGTGCTTGTGCAATTGTGTTTCATGGGTTTTGTGCATATTTCTCTGCTTTTCTTATAAATTAGCATGCCTTATCATAGTTGTTATTTTTCTATAGTTTTCTCATTTTTTAACACATGTTATTTTAATTTGTAATTTTTTGTTATATTTTTGCCAATTTCTTTGTGTAACTCAACACACTGTCATGATAGGTATTCAACTATTTCTCCTGACTTATTAACGATGGGCATGAACAATGCTTCTTCTTCGAATGTTCTTGGACAAGGAACTGCTGCTTTCGGTTGTTGCATATTTGTTTACAATCTTGCTCCCGATACGGAAGAAAATTTACTTTGGCAGTTGTTTGGACCATTTGGAGCTGTAACCAGTGTGAAGGTTTGTAACAAATATAAATAAATATTGGTCAATATTAGGAAAAAAAATAGGGATAGAGATTTAAAAAGGATACTGGGGTATTATTAATGTTTCCCGAGCATCGATTTCCTTGGTTTATTCCTGTAACCATATCCAATCAACAATGAGTCAACGAGTCAACAATGACTTAACAATTGCAATTTCACTACCACACAGACAGATATTCAATCGCGGTTGTGAACATTGCCTCGTTTTCGTAGATTTGAGTGTTGTCAGTTTTCATTTGTTTCCAAAATGTAGTTATAAATTGAAAAACTTGTCATTATGTCTTCATTATGCTTTACTTAGTCGCAGTTATCAAAATTAGTCTCATCAATGCTGTGATAGACCAGCCTAAAATAACATATCGGTACCAACCTGTAAGCGGCACTTGGTCGAATTATTCGAAAGTTTCAAACTTCTAAACCAGTTTATAAGCGGCAACACTCTGCTCTGGGGTCAAGGGTCTTGTAAAAGTTCATTGTGTACTGAACTGCAAGTCCTTTCTCCTTGTTTACTACCTACCTTGCATCCGTATGTGTCAGTTGCCGCAAGGATGTTTGAACGAGATGGTATTATACAGATAAATAGGAACAGCAAAATCTCCTTGCATGATTCCACGATCGTGCCTTATTTTAGCTAATATCCTCGAGACTGCGGCAATAATAAAACAATTTTAGTTATCAATTTTGAGAAGCTACCAAGTTGAACAAGACTTGAGGCCATACTTATGTGTTCTATATTAATGCAACCAGTTTACTATGTAATGTGTATATATAATCGGTGACTATTTGCCAAAACAGATTGTGTTTTTAATTAGGTAATTCGAGACTTTCAGACTCAAAAATGTAAAGGTTATGGATTTGTTACTATGACAAATTATGATGAAGCATTGATGGCTGTATGTACATTAAATGGATATAAACTTGGGGATAGAGTATTACAGGTGAGTTGTTTTGTACTGAGGTTGTCACACTTCTCATTTAACTTAGTTGAATGCATCTCTTTTTGTCTTGTGTGAAATTTTAGCAAGTTTGGGGGTATCTGAAAAAGATGGTGATACATCTTGCATTGCAATATTTCCATAAAATTTGATAATCCACATTTTTAACTTACCGTAATAAAAAGAGGAGGCCTATTTTACGTTTTCTTTAGCAACTCTCATTTACTTCCTTCTATGGCTAACTTTTTTACCTTAGTTGTTTTTGAGAGCCAATACATATCTGCCCAGCTGAACTAAAGATTTTATTTAATCAGTCCTTGTTATATGCTTCCACAAATGTTTTCGAATATCACAAACTGGGTCATATTTGAGAAGAAGAAAAATGAGAAAATGCTTAAGAGTTGTTCTCTGATTTGTTCCACCTATCAGGTTTTCAGATTTCACTGCACTTAAGATTTTTAGTATAATTAGTTCAAATCGTTAAAAAGTTTATTGGTCTGCAATTTAAGTAACAGGTTTGATGTTGAAGCTGCCACACCAGATGATATTCCAACATGATATGGCTTTTGTGTGCTACTGCATTTAGTGTTTCTTTAAATTAGAGCAATCATAATTGTCTTATATTAGTATTCCAGGATTTTAAATAAACACTCAATATAGTCAAGATTTTTACAAATGATTTAAATAAATAAATTAATTTTCTAGGTATCTTTCAAGACTAATCGACCAAATGTAAAATTTACACATTGAGAGTAAGTAAATGGAAAGTCAAACATGAAGCGCTGATGATATATTTCTTTCAAGTTCCAATTTTGTTTCTTTAATAACCCGTACATAATGTAAAGTAAATGTTGCGAAATGCATTAGTATTTATGTAGGTATCATATTCCCAAAGGCTTTGTGTCGTTATATTTCTGTTAGGCCTTTTATTACGGTAAATATTGCATCATTTGGGTTAACATATTTTGAAAAATGGTGGGTTATTTTGCTGTGGTGGGTGTTTATTTTTACCAAAGTACTGTCCATAATTAAAGAAAAAATGGTGTAAAGGTTATTGCTAAAGCCCTGTTACAATTTCAAAATTACCTGCTTACAATAAACTTGTTAGCAAGTCTTTATGAAAACCCTGTATATCCATTTTTATTTCATTTAAAATGTGCGTCCCTCTTGTTTTTGGAAAAATTAGAAAATTTAAAAAAGGTTTTATGGAGTCTAAATTAAATCATTTCAAATACTAATATAGTAAATAAATAAAATATGTCCATGTTCAAGTACAGACCACCAGGTTACAATTCTTTGGCGGTTTCCTTTGGTGGTGGGTGTGTGTTGAAAATAGTCTAATTTTTTTGTGTAATGATTCAATCAGTTACGAGCTTTGTTTCCTAGCGCACTAGAAACCTGGTAAATCAAACTAAGGAAAGCCATTCAATGAAATATTGTTGCGTAAAGATCTACTCAAGATATTTATATTTTGGGTACTCAAGAATTTCTTAGTAAGAACAGATCTGTTGGGCAGCAATATTGTTATGTATGGCAAAAGACCATTTGCAAATATTTTAGTCCCCAAGTTCACAAATAACTTATATCAATATTTCGTTAGCTATTGTATTGTTCTCTGTCAGTCTATGATTCTGATATTAATGTATTCTTTTCTGATGAAGCAAATATTTATGTTTGGATATATTGTGCATGATTTTGTTTTATGTGAAGCAGATTTATTGGGATATTGAATACCAACTGTCTCATTGTGCGACAGACTGCCAAATTTTTTGTGACGTCACACTCAATAATTGATTTCTTATTAATTATTAAAGACACATGAATGTGGGTTTCTGCTTTTTAGCTCAATTTTTACGTCCGAAACTTCTTAGCCAAGATTCACTTTCGTATCCTTTTACTAGACCTTGGTCCTAAATTGTATCCAGCCAAGCATAAGTCGTTGAAGGATAGCCTTTCAAAGGTGTGCTTCAACTATGCCTGTAAACTGGCAATTTGTGTGGCCTTGGCATTGGTAGATTTTAAAAGGAGATTTGCGTATTCTACAACTGCATTTCAAACATTTCCTACACCATTTTACTAGACTTACAGTTTTAATTATTTTGCATTATTGATTCTATCGCTCATGAAGAGATTAAACGTAGTCCATGGTAGGTATGCCTACAGAAATTATAATTACATTGCTACAAGCATTCTTTTTGTTGTATGTATGTTCTATTGTATAAATTTTAGTTTATTTACTATTCATTGTGTTTCGCTTCTTTTTGTCTTTAGTTTTGTTCTATGTGACGGATGTTTGTACATGCATTAATCGAATTCAGGTCATTTAATCAGTGTCAGATAACTACTTCATTCTCCATCTAAAACCATTTTTCATTTGTGAACATGTAAGCAGATGTAATTATTTGTAGTGTGTTACTAAATCACACCTACGCACTGTGGATATTTCCTCTTGTATACACAAACTCTTTTCCTGCCTAGCATATGCCATGACATGATATTTACAACAGCAATAGATATTAGATACACACTACGCAATATTACCAATTCCAAATCTTAGTGCAATATGACTGCAGTCTTACATACCCAATACTCCAATCTTGCCACTTTTTTGTTATGGGACTTGCAATTATTTATTTCATCTTTTTTTTTTCTGATTTCGGTTTTGGCATATCTCGGTCACATTCTGTGGCTTATTGATGATACACAATTTTTTGATGGCCCACAGATTGGCCATGTCTCAGTGTTACGATCCTTCATTGTGTCTCATGCATGTACAAGTGTGAGTGACATACACAATTATCTAAAATGAATACTAAATGCCTTTGCATATTCGTTACTCAACACGCTCCTCTTATATAAAAATGTTATTTCCTGTTTGTCTTCAAACTTTTCGATGCTGCAAACGATTGATTAATATGTTCCTTTATTACTGTGATGAAATTTTCAGGGATTAGGCGTTGCTGTGTCCATCAATTGAGACTAAGCTTTTATTGTAATTTGAGTGAACTCTGATAATCTTGTCCATGAATTTAGTTTAGTTTGTTTGGAATTCAATTTGATTTACGAACTCATGGTGTATGTTGGATTTTACATAGTGAAATTGGCATCCATGATTTCAGGGTTTATGAGATAATAAGACTGTTATTTTATCAACATGGAATTATATTATTCAATGATATACCCTTGTTTACATGTTTAATATTTTTTTCCCCATTATGTGATAAACTCTATAAAATACCAAGACTTGGGATACTATCGAACCCCAAACATTGCATTGAAGACAGCAACACCTATGCCTTGAAATTAAAAATACTGCCTACAAATGCCATTGTGACCAAATTACTTCAATATTCAGTTATGGATGCCTGATTTTTTGTTTTAAATTTTTGTTTCTCTTCAAGTCCTCGATATTAGACTGTGCTAGGAAAGACTGCTTGTTTATACTTCCGAATATTGCATTATTATCATCTAGCCTTATTTACTTTGAACTTACTGCCGGCGATCTTTTTGATTTCTTCATCAAAGCGTCAAAACGTTCCAATATCTGTTATTTTCTATTAATATTATTGTTATTTTCTTGTTTTGTCGTTATACCCATTTCTTTATTCTCGTTTGCTACGACCTGTGTTAATCATTATTAAACGGTTTCTTTGTACCCAGAGTCAATCACAACCGGGCTCTTGTGTTGTTTATGTTCTTTTTTGAGTTGAAGATTTGCCAGGCAGGTTTCAGTTGAGATTTTGATCATTCGGTTCAGTCCACCGTCCTTTGAATTTCTTTTTTACCTTTTTCGCATATATGCAGCTTTAGAATTCTCTTCACATTTTTATTTTTCATTATTTCCGTTTTTCATCAAATTGGGTTCAAGGTGCGCTTCTATTCTGTATTTAACACTAATTTATTCACTGTGCCAATCGCTGTTCGGGAATTTAAATTATACGTGTTCTTATTGTGCCAATTGTTATATTATCGGTCTAGGCCGCTTAAATAAATTTTTTTTTTTAATGAACACACATTTTTGCCGACAAGGGTCGCTTTTTTGCACAGTCTGTGCTAAGAGACTGTTCTTTTAGTCTGGTTTGGAGCGGTTTCAGTCGCTCGCCATAAATAATTTATGGATATTGAGGCTCGGGATCGAAGAATCTATCAATTAGTTGTAAGACTGCTCGTGTGATTGTGCGTAACTTTGTAGAGCCAATTAGGTGGATGCAGTTGCCTAGTCGTTCGTTTAGTGATAAAGGGTTGTTTATTAACTACTTGACAAATGTGGAATTATGGTGCTTGTGCTTTCAGTCAACGACGAGGCGGCTGCATCATCGGAAATGGTCTTCATGACCTGACGCCGAATACCAGTCATCTCCTGCCGGGCTAGTGAATATCTCATTTCCTGTTGCGATGTTGCTGTCCCACAACGAGCAATGTATTGAATGTGTCACTTCGGCTTACGCGAGGTATAATTAGTATAACACTCTTGCCGGATCGTTTGGCTTACAGACTTTGCCCCAGCTGTTTCGCTCCCTGCGGTAGTACCTTTCCGATCCCCGGTCGCCTCGTTCAAAAATGATAATAAATACGTAAATGTTTATTTACGGATATTCAATCCCCACATCGGTGACCTGTCCACATGTATATATCATTATTTTTAATTAAACAACTTCGCAAGTGACTGTATAGCAAAATCATAAGTCCATCAGTCTTTTGATGGGAAGGGTCTGATATAACATATCTAATTTCAACGTGAGGAGGAAGAATAAAGTTTTGTTCGCTTTGGACTTTGGTTATGGAATCGTCATTAGTGTCTAGTTATCGACCACTCCTTTCAATTTCGATACGACCTCCCACTCAACTTATTGAACGGCATGCACATCATAACTCACGTTGATTTTTAGACTTCCAATAGAATAGATACACATGAAGGTTTGATTTTTGACTCCCTTGTAAAATACACCGCCAACCGGCGTTTCCTAATTGTCTTTCCTATCATCTAATTGTTTTCCATACCTTGCTCAGCATTACACTTTCTTGAGAGTTTATCTTAAGGATCTTTTGTACAAATTAGTAAATTAGAGGGTTTGGAATGCAGATTGCACCGGAAATTCAACTCCAACTAGATAATTACTAATTTGTTGTTTGAAAACATGGCGTGTGTGTTTTCTCAAATCTCACATTTTTTACATTAGTGGCGGGGGGCTTTGCAGTTTGCTTCGCCAACTGATACTACTGGCTTGTGTAACTGTGAATCTAAGAAACTGTAAAGAATTATTATATTTTATTGCCAGAGCACTACACATATATAACCAAACATTTAAACTCATACAACCAAACACATAAAAAGTGCCATCAAAAGCAAACTTTCATTGATGTTTATGATTGAAGCATGAGCTGTCGTAGTTGATTGAGTTGTACTTTCAACTTGAATAATGTCTGCTTCACCGGAATCTGGAATTATAGTGAAGTATGTGACAATTCAAAAATATATCAAACTTTTTTTGAAAGGTTATAACAGCATTCAAACGTGTTGAAATGTTATATGTTGTAATCAGCTGCTAATTTCATCAGTAGAATGCATCTCTGTTATTCACATCGTTCCTACTTGTAAAATGGAGCTAAATCGTATTTACATACCATCACCAAATATCTCAATCTCCTGAACTTCTTCCTCTTGTTCCAAATCTTCAGTGATGGGAATATCTTCCAATTCTGTTAAGGCAAAAATTCAGTTTATTTAGTGATTATGTCCTGAAATTAGAAGGCGATACGGAGTTCCAGGCTTTATCACAACAGAATCAGGTTCTCGAAAACTTGACATTTCAATATATTTGTTCAATTTCATCTAAACTATGGTGCGTGCAATATATATATCACCTTTTAGCCTATAACACTCGATGGATTGATCAAAGTAAGCTGTATCAAAATTAAAAGTCAAAAGTAAATAAACGAGAACATCGGACGGAGACTGAAGACTTATCGATCGAAAGTTAGGGGATCCCCAAAACAGAAACTGCGGCTTCGATTCATCCGCTCTTTCTCCATAGTGACACCTATCACTAATTAATCCAAAATCAATAGGCTTCTGATCCGAGATATGAATGCACATGCAAAATTTGAAGCAGATTCAACATGGCTTACGAGAGATATCGCGTGTATCTAACAGACAGACAGACAAACAAACGAGCAAACAGACAAATACTTATCAACATACTTACCGATCTTAAGATCGATATGTAATAAAAAAAAGGAGTAATACAAGACCCAATGTGTTTCACAATTTAACATATCTTTTAAAAATACTCAAACAAACATAAATAGAGATCATCCAAAAGAAGTATTGCACTTATTAAATGAAAAAACTTTATTGCGGAAAAGTAGAAACTCCGATTTTAAAATTGACTTCCCTAGAACTCTTAGCTTTGTTATAACACCATAAAAACCATAACAGACAACATTGCAGAGAAAATTTAGATTCGTGGAACAGAATGAGATCACCATACCAGCATCTTCTCCATAGACTGCAAGTCTCAATGCATTTCTCTGTTGCGCATATAATTGATCAAATATTCTTGGTGTCATAAGTGCAGCAATATTTCCAGCTCCAGCAGCTAATATCTGTGTTTCATTCAATCCATTCTGTGAAAAATAGAAATGCGAAAACATCAGTCACTGTTTTAGCGCTTTTTAGCTTATGGCCATCAACAAACAAAAAATCACTAAATTACAATTGACACACAAATGACTTCTCTGGTCTGCATCATGCAATGCTGGGAAACACTAAACCAGTGGTTCCCAAGCTTTTCTCAGGACGACTCCAAAGACAACTTTCAAGTGTCCAGTGCGACCCCAGGTCAATATATATATTTTTCATGAAACTTTAGAGCTTCTTTCACTGGACTTTTGAGTTTGGTCATGTGGTGGTATTAAGTAAAATAAGCTGAAACCCAACAGTGATGTCACAATAAACACCTACATTTTCAATAACAAAAGCATAGAGTGATGCCTATGGGCCTGTTTTACATTGAGCCATGGTACAAACTGCTTAGTTAACATGGTTTGTCAAATCTTAGATGAGTTGTACATCCATCCTCTACCATACCTCAGCGACCCCATGACCTGGTTGCGACCCTACCTATTTATCACTCCGACCCCATTTGGGGTCGCGACCCCTGGTTTGGGAACCCCTGCACTAAACGGTGCTCCAGAAGTATGCCACCAAGATGTCGCACAACCTGAATCATAACCGGTACACACATATTATGTTCAGGTTGTGTGCCATCTTGGTGCGCATACTTCTGGAGGTCCCACAAACACCCTTGTTTTTATTTGGACTTCAATTGTTAAACATAAATCTTATCAATGAACTTACATTTCAGTCACCCGCTGTTATTTATTTATGAATTAGCCAATTTTATTGATTATTTAATATATGTAACTCCCATTGTTTCACACTGATTGTTTAAATATGGATGTAACTGCTTTTCTTGTTATAGTTGAACTATATATGTCTGAAGAAGTCTCGGAACCTTGGTAATTAATACCTGAAGAACCTTGGTCAGACCAAACGTTACAGAAATATATTTGTGTTAGTGTGCAGCATGACTCTTGAATCACTGGTAAAATATTTAATCATATTTTGGTTATGTTTAAACAAAATCTCATTATTTTCCGTGGCACACTTAGCGACTCGCTGCCGCACACCCTTTGGGAACCACTGATATAGAATCTTTCAATCATTCTTTAATAAATGCTTTGTTGATGTTAAAAAACAATCGGCCAACCTGGCATGCGTTCAAGATAGCAATCACAATATACTAGCTCAGCATAGCACCGCTATAAAATATTCCACATCCACAGTACTAGATTTGGAAAAGGTTGAAAATATTGACTTTATCATTACCTTAATTCTGCTGGGTGTCATCAGAAGAAAAGCAGACGGAGTTATAAACGCAATTGATTCGACTGGTAAAGCAGATAAATCCCCACTTGATAATCCAGCTGAAAAATACCAGGATAGATTGAGTAGTATTGTGGTTTGAGTGATAACACATATGCAACATGCCAGTATTTTACATCTGTGGCAGATTGCTAAAATTTATATTACCGGTACTAACATTGGTTTGCAAGTCTAGTCTAGAATACTACACGCAAAAGTGATAACATCAAGCTAAATATCCACAAGCGGATGGAGCATTACACAATCTGCCAAACAGTACAAAGAATACTATAGGAACTTACAAACTTATATTGTACACAATTGAATAAATATAACACTGTTAGTTCATGCTTATTAGCTGAGAAACAACTCAAAAATAAAACAAAAAATAAAAAACAACAACAATTTTGAAATTTAACCAATTATTGCAGTCCTGTATCCGACCTTCACTTACCAATTTTCTAAATCAATAACAGCAAATTTTTTGTGAATATGAAATACCTGCTACTGTTCCCATTTCATCTAGTTCAGGAGCAGTGGGTACTGTTGAACCATGTCCTAACATTGACATTTGCTTGATAATATCAAATTGGGTTTGACTGAAACAATCTATTGCACCTAAGTCCTTTGTAGAAGACCTGAAAAATGGATGACAACATTGGTAGAAGAGTAATAATAATACATTTGAATATTCATTGATGTAATGAAAGTAATAACTGGCCATCCATCTCCTTGATATCATATGTTTCGAATTTTATAATTATCTATAGCAGGGGTGGCCAACCTGCTTTCGACCGTGATCGACTGATCGGTAATACACAAAACTACACACAAGCATACAAAAAATTCTGCCGCTGCCAATAAGATTAGTTCTTTGGGCGGAATCTTAATGAAATCGCCAAAAATGTTTTTTGTGTTCCATTCAACTTGATTATGTAATTGTACCAGAAGTCAATGTTTCATCCTTTATTTGATATTTATTTAAATCATACAATTCAGATCCAACACTTGCCTAGTTTTTAGTTGTAAGTGGTATGAATTTCTCAAGAATCATTACCAGGTATCTATGTATTATCTAAACAATTCCTAAACCATAAATGTTATATGACTGCTCAAACTTCAGTATCTAATTTACAATTTCCTCTGAGTCCGATTGTTCGCTCGCTTGGAATTAGAAAAAATCGGACATACTGACTATCATTGCGAATAAAATGTATCACACTACTCTTAGAGCGAGACAATAACTTCCGAATACTGCAGAAGGTATTGTAGGATACCATGTCAGTCAAGACATACAATATTTGGCAAGATCATTTCTAAACCTTGGCAGCAGCGAAACTTGCATTTGTTATGGGATAATATGCTCTATCCATCTTGCCCAGACTCAAATACTATAGGTGTATATCGTATTTTGCGCACACAGTACTGTATTAGTCCCTATACTATTATACTGTATATAGTACTGTATTAATACACAACATGTGCTGCATTTAACCCTCTCATTGAAAAAGGTTCGCCATCGCTGACCTAATAGTATCCTAGTGAGTGTTCAATTCTTCAAATCATTGGAATATAAGTTAATGTACTTACCTCAGAACATCTGAAGGTATTTCGATTAACCTTTCGGAACTTAAACCACATATTAAACGGCCAAACCCAACTAATTCACTACTAGATATTGTTCGAAGTGAGAGTCCATTGGTTCTCAAATATGAATCGATGAGTAGAGATCTCTGTTAAACAATAAAACACAATATTAATTCCCACCATCATTACTATATATTTTATTTATAAGTGATATACAAAGCTCAATTTCATTGAAACTTCAGGGTGAACATATAAAAAAGGTGTCTTTTGTAAATTGCAACGAGACTTAAGGACCAATTAGATAACATATACCTGCAAATACAAACTAGATACAATACTTCGAGTAATAATTATTAGTGGCTCTGAAGTCATTTGTATTTACATATATACTCTATGCTCCCAAGTTTCACGGGTCGTAAAAGTACTCACCATGTTGAAGCTTGCGGTATTTGTATATGAAAGTCATAAAAGAACCTTAGAATGAGTAACTTCCAAATTTTTAATTGCTAAAGTGCGGAAAGCTGCAAAACATTGTACTCTTCCATCTGCACAAGCGACATTGTAAGCCTACAGTTAAAACCACAACATCAAAAATACGATTTTTCATAATGACTAATGAATTCCAGAAAGATCCTCAACATCTTTTTTCACTTCAGACAGTCATGTTATGGTGACATTATAACAGTACCGAAATAAAAATCAGCATAATAAGTACATGATTGTTCTTCGTTATTTTAGTTCATTCGTTTATTCGAAGTTTTTTATCTCTACAATATCAATTTTATATTTGTGTGTGTAACAGAGTATTTAATTAACTATATCTCTTAAGTTATGAATGTAAGATGTCAATTGTCAAGTATATTTCTGAATGGGCGTTCACGACTTAAAAGTTTCAAAAAACCTTGCTTGATGCAATGTTATCGAAGGCATGTGATTCGTGATTGTATTTTCTGCAATCCACAGTTAAGAAGCAGCGATAACATTTGTTGGAGGATAGTTCTGGCTGAATATACCACTATAAACCAAGGCAATATAGTATTAACCAAAGAAACCATATAATTAAAAAAATAATATACTTTTACCTCATCGTTTGTAAAATCAACTTGAGAAAGTGAAGCGCAGGTTTCAATATCAGAAGGACGAAGCTCACTTTTTTCTGTGTATGACAACCCTTTGATTAGATATTGAGCATCAGCAATTTCTTTACTTTCCCATTCAGATGGTTTTCCATAAAGCTGTAGAATAGTGTTGAAAGGATATTTTTAATCAACAATCATCACAATGTGGTTAATAGAGAAAACAATTGTGCGAAACACGCAGGTTCCGGTATTTGATAAGAAAATTGGGGGAAAAGGTAATTAAGCCTAACTAGAGATTTTCCATAATCACTGATACTAATCAAGCAAGGATATTCCACGAATTATTAATAGTAGGATCTGCCATAAAAAGAAAAATGATTCATACAAGCTCAGCTTATATTCATAGAAATAAATTTATAGGTTATAAGTATAATGACTCTACCCGGAGTTTGTCATATATCCAAATTCCTTCTTGAATTCTGTAGATACAATTCACATATTCCTATAAGTTGTTTTTCTATTCTACTCAAACAAAAACCTACTTCTTTCATTCTCGAAACCAAATTGTCCATTTGCTCATAACTCCATTTAGAAACACTTCCTAAAGTTTCCAAAGAGTTCGCAAAATCTTCATCAGAAATGGCAGACAACTGTTCAAGTGACCAGGCAACATTTCCGGGTCCCAAAATTACGATTTCATCATACTTTGGTGCAATAACTACAAATATTTATGCAATAGTTATATATATTAAGTCTGAATATGTACGTCTGTGAACATTAGAAATAGAATATACCTCAACAATACTTATTAAAATGCTTTTACCACATGGTTAGGCTTTTTAAATTGGAAATAATGGATAATTTTCGAACATTGAAAATCTTTCAAGGGAAGAGGTATATAAACATAGATGGGATAATTTATAAATTAATACTTTATATCCTCTAAATCGCAGACAGTTATTTGGCTAATTCCTTGAAATTAGTCAGAATTTTTATTGCTGATCATGCACAAGCGATTCCAATTCTATTCTCTCACATGGTATGATTGAGACAATTATTTATTAATATGTAAGTTACCTTATGAATTTTTCACTGCTAGGACAAAATAGAAAATTATAATATTTCATTATGACCCATTCTCTATGATGGTAGATACCCAGGTTTTGGTAATTACAACAACACTACCTTCTCTCTTCCTTCTTCGAGATTCAGTTCGTTGTGACATCACAACATCAACAGATTTATTATAAAAATCATCATATTTTATTCTGCCATAAGCAGACATATCTTCCGATACTTCAGGTGGCATAATATCATCAAGAAATTCATAAAACAACTCCTAGATAAAACCAATATCGGGCGATAGTGAAACCATTTTTTGGGGGTTAAAAAATCC
The DNA here is from genome assembly GCF_964204865.1 of Styela clava. Taxonomy (NCBI): domain Eukaryota; kingdom Metazoa; phylum Chordata; class Ascidiacea; order Stolidobranchia; family Styelidae; genus Styela; species Styela clava. Next base: position 29,590,700 of record NC_135251.1, read on the forward strand.
TTTTTCAAACCTCTACAGTAAACATTATCAAGTATTAGGGCTGTCCAAGCGAACCAAATATTCGAAATCGAATCGAATCGCAAATTATTCGAATCGTTTTTCGGCTAATTTTCGAATCGCTAAAATTAGGTACCTGTACATAAAGCGGAAACCACCTTTACGGGATGTTTTTCATCGGGCAAGCGGTGGCGCTCCGAGATCAGACCACTCTTGCTCCCGGCTTAATTGGTTTCCCGATATTTCTCTCGTCTTCATTTTGTGATAAACATGTCATTACTAATGCCCGCCCGGTGGCACGTGATTAGCCATTTCATGCATGGTCATCATAACAAGGTATAATTGGTCATGACGTTTTTGAGAGAGAACAAGGAGAAAAAGGAGACAATTTAGAAAACGATAGTTCTATAAATAGAATCGATTTGAAGCTGTTGAGTTAGTTATCATAGGAACATGGTACAGGCAACTCAAAGCTGAAACAGGTGTTTTGGGATCCTTATGATGGCATTACTGTATTATCCATCTATATACCAAGAAAAATAATTGCACTCTTGCATTTTGATGGCTGTTGTACACTAACAATATTATAGTGTCAAATAATATTGTCATCAAACTAGCTTGGAAATTTTAAATGCAATTTTGAACTTTAGCAACAGTTTTATCTATATTGATGCTGTTATTATTTTGCTGAAATTTACACAAAAAAACATAAGACTAGTGAATAGGATTAAAATAGCATCTACAGGCTTTACATGTCCTATTAAAACTGAATCCATCAAAATTGAGATTGCAATTTTTGAATAGTGCAATTTTTACTCTTAACACTCAACAGTTTCCGAGACCCAAATTTTGGAGTCCTCCAATTTTTTTGACCAGTTCATACAAGCGTGTGATCTCCTTTCATAAATCTGAAAACATTGTATTGCAAAATACCAGCAGTAAGTAAGATGTAACTGCACATACGTTACCACAACATCGAAGGGCAGACAGTTATTGTATAATAGAGACAGATTTAATATTCGATTATTCGGTTCGATTCGGCGAAAATATTCGATTCGATTCGAATCAAAAAATTATTCGATTATGGACAGCCCTATCAAGTATGGTATGAAAGTTCAAGTTAAATATGACATAAATCTACAGTCAACTACATGTTAATAGGAGATACATTTCAGTTTTTCTTCAGAATAATTTACATCATGCGACATCAGAACAATTTACGGCAAAAGTGCTAGAAAAACTTCTGTGACAAATGATGAAGTTTTTAGCTTTCCTGGCCAACCAATTATAGTAGATTTAGGACAACAAGTTGAATTGATATATTCTTTTTTATACAGATATATTGTTTAATGTCAATAGAATTTCTATTACCTCATCAAAATTATCGATTATTGTTGTAGCAAGGGTAGATATAAGAGGACCAAGAGTGGTAAAAACATCTTCTCCCCACTGTGACGAATCTCCTCCATATCTCCCAATGATGAAGGATTCAATGTATGTTAAATGTGAATCATCTAATCTAAAACATAATATAGTCAATTTATTGGAAAATGCTGTTTGTAACCTATGGCAGTAGGTAAATCATAGGATTTCACCTATGAAAACAATCACGTAATGTTGGCAGTCCAGCATTGAAGCCATCATCAGAGAATTTCCTCCATTCAACAATGTCCATATCACATATTAATTTTCCTAGGGTTAATACTTCACTTTCTCCCAAAGCAGATGGATCAAAGCTCTTTTCTTGCTGAAAATGACATAAACTAGGTAGATGATATTCTATACTGTATTCAGGTTTTATCATCATTCATTATAGATATGTATTGAACACCAAATTAGTTGCCAGAAACGAATTGTGATTCATTCTGAACTACTAATGCTATATGAAAAACTTTAAAGGTTAATGGTAAATTTCAGTGAAACCACAAACAGTTCGCCAAACCTAAGAATTTTTCTTCCAACCTGGGACTTTGATTCAAGAAACAAAGACTTAGCTGCACCATGTAATGCTGTGTATTACATTTCTTTAAACAAATCATTTTGGTAGAGCAACAAGAGCGGTCATAAATAACCCTACACCAGATAGACAAAAAAATTCAAAAAATGTTGAGGTTGAGACATGAACAAATAACAATACAATAACAAGCATACCACACAATTAAGTGATATATTTGCAAGCTCTTGTCTTTTTATATCACCAGTAGTACCAGGTAGAGTATCTAGTTCAGCACTTCCTATATTTTCCATAATACTTTGACATGCCGTTAAAGGTATTCTTTCCAATTCACTGCAAAAATGAAGGTATGGCGGAATGAAAGTGGTAACTAATTTAAACTCTAGTGACCATTCCACGATAAAAAAGTAGCAAAAATTCATACTTGGTGGGCATCATCATTGCAACATCTTCTGGTATAAAAGACAATGTAGATGATAGTTCTGGGTCAGTACTATTTGCAATATAGTCTATACCGTTCATTACTTGAAGTGCATAATGAAGTTTTGTTGAAATACATTCTTCCTGTAAAACAAATGATCGTCTAGATTTAAAGACACCCTTCATTTTGATTTTAAACTCTGGAGCATTGTGACAATAGATACCTGTGACAACACACAGAAGCAGTGGAAATACAAATAATAAAGTTATAAACATAGGAGTAGTGAATCCCGAGAGTTTGTTCTGAATATTCATATGATTACCCAAAATCAATTTGGTCTAGAGCCTTGATAAGAGTAAACACTAATTCAAAATAGTCAATTTATTCAGTCAGCATAATCAATGAATGAGTCATACTAGATATGACAAATAAATTTTTAAACATGCAAATAAAACAAACAATTGAATATAGTATCAATTTATTTTGAGGCTCCATGAAACTCTGACTTCAGTCAGGTAAATTGCTCTGAAAAACTTTCTCGACAAGAAGATACTATTAAGCAATATCCTTGATTTACAATAATATAATAAGCTATACTCTTCTTCCCTTTAATTGGAAAAATGAACAATAATTGTTTCCCTGGGTATGGACTTCCTTGTTCATTTTCTTAACCTTGGAAAATCAGTAAAGTGCTAAAGTGATGTAATAATTGAAATTTTCTTTGGATCCCCTCAGATATGTTTTGAACTCAAAAAATTTCGAGGTATGCTTGAGACCTTTTTTTGTCATTTTGCTATTCATTTGCCAGTTTTTAGACATGCTTCCATATCCAGATACAAATCAAATAAATCAATGGCCATTCTGTTTTTTTTGGGAGTTCTAGTTTAGTTGCAGTAATTGAAAAGTAGCTGCAACAGACTGGACTAAAATTACAGTACTTTCAAATGGCAGGTGGTATTTTGAATAAATATGACGGTTATGAAACGAATGCACCGATTTGTGAGTGCCAACTTCAATACACTCACAAAATTAACAACGAAAATTTTGCAATAATAAAACATAAATTTTTTTTTTGGGGCCAGGAAAACAACCATTGTTCATATTACCAGAACTACCGATTGTGGCACATCACATGGATGATATTTTCTGTGCATGAACCTTGCATAACCTGCATGTTACAACCTACCATATCTAATGATAATGTTCCTTCTGTTTCCTCATCTAATGCCTTTGCTCCATCATAAACTACATCATCTAACATTTTCATAACATCCATACATGTGACTCCAAGTGATGCTTTGCCCATTGTTCTAAACATTGAATTTTAAATTCAAATTGCTGGAATATCTCATCATTGAATGGTTCATGTAATCGTTGGTGAGTTACAGCCCTGCATGTGCACTAATCAAATTCACATCTATTAGGTTTAACTGGTTATCTTCCCCATAGTCAATCTGTACTAAGAAGATGATACAGCATGATTCACAATGTAATGGAACCTTATTCTTTCTGCTTCCTTTCTTCTAACGTAAATATAGAAAAGCTATCTGTATTGTACATCAACTATAAAAAAAAATGATGAACTTCAGAATTTCAAGAAGCATAGATTGAAAAAATATACCTGATGTCCTCTACTGTCAGTGCACCAGTCAAACCACTTTTTTCCCTGAATTTTTTAACAAGATTTGCAGCCTGCAAAATGAAATAAATTTCTTAGGCAAATCTCTATAGTTATAAACTTTATATATACTGGTATATAATTTTTAATTACAATTGGATGAATAGAATGATTAAACTTCCTAAAACCCACTATCTTCAAATTTCAATTTGTTTTGTTAAATCATCAGTAGTTTATTTTTCCACCAATGCTGATAGTATGTAATGTAAAGAGACAGTGTAGAATACAATAAGAAATATCATTTCAGGGTGATCGATGACAAAAAAACAATACTGGTTATCGAGCCGCGACACCATAGATGGAGTCACACAAATGGTGGAACACAAAATGAAAAAAAATAAATAAGTAGGAAGTCGAACTAAATATATATGAGAAAGTACATTAGGACGACTTTGTATATTCAGAGTTGCTCATTTGTTTATTAAAAGAAAAACTTTGAGCGCCAACAAGTGCAACAACAACCACAGTAACAGCACATTAGAGCCACTGACAGCAGATTTGTTAAATTCAAGCAACACTAAGATAAATGTATATTGCGTTATTTTTTTATACCTGTCCACGTCTCCATGGTTTGTCCTTTATTTTTTCAATTTCTATACTATCAAGGCTATCTAAATCACTGAGTGGTATTTCAGTGACTAAATCACCAAGATCTGCATTCATGATATCAGCAACTCCTCCTGTATTAAGCTGAAAAATGACAGCACATTACATAATAATTGAGTATGTAAATGTATGTGTGCACATTTGTTATGAAAGGTTACTCAAAGCACACAAAACGTACTCATTCAACAAAAAAGAACTAAGCTCATCATTTTCATTTATTAATATTATCATGAAGGTGTTTCAGAGGTAGAGGTTATATCATTTTCGGCCAACAAAATATAATCTTTTCCACTATTTCATATGTAAGATTGGTGATAATTTTTAAATTCTCGTTTTGCTAAATTAGTCAATAGATAGGTGTTTACAAATCAGAATCTTCAAGTATTAATGTGGCTCTCAAAGTATGGGAAAAGATTTACCGGTAATACAGTATGGCACTAACCACAAATGAATAGTAGATCAACAAATACTTGGATATATTAATTCATCTATACTTAACATGACCCGAAGCGCGGCTTAATTTCATCAAAACATTACATCGTATAAACCTACCTTATCCACAATTGCTCTCTTCTGGGCAGAAGATAAAGAATCGGAATGTTTTCTGAGTTCACCCAGACTTTCTTTTAATCCCTCAACTGACAATTTCTTGAATTCTTTAGGTGGGACACTTGATACTAATTCTCCTAAGTTTGTCAAAGAATTTGAATCTGTTAGTTCAAACCCAGCTGACTTTATTTTCTCAAAAATTTTACGTTTCTAAAAAACAATAGTAGAAAGATTGAAGTTGATAATGGATGAATGCATTCAATTCTGTATGTGAATAGCTTAGTCTTACCAATATTGAAAATTTGTAAAGTTGATTTGAATATGACTATTTTGTGTAATAACAATTTTGAAGCCCACAAAAACAAATTTTTTATATATCGATACTATCGTAGTAACAAAATTAAACATTTCTGTTTTATTGCTAAGTTACTTCACTGAACCATTGGATAGTTCTAATAGGGTTAAACAATAAACGCAGTATATCTCTCTTATTTTACAAAAATTGAAGTATCGTTTGTTTTTTGAAAATAAATTTACCTGTCTTTTAGTCAGTTTAGTATTATTTTTCAAAACATCTATGTTATCTAAAATAGCTTGTTCAGGAATTTTGTCAATATCTCGAGGTTTAAGAGCACCAATAGCACCAGCAACTTCTCGAACATCACTAGCTTTCAATGTTGTTAAATCTTTATCTCCAAGATAAACATCTACAACGTCTTTCATCATCTAAAAAATATAGTTTTTGTTAGATAAGCAATATACATATATAGGTATGAGATTCGATCACTGACCTCTAGTTCTTTGATATTCATTCTCTTCATTTCTGCTTTCTTAGGTTTAGTTGATGTGATGGTAGTAGCAGTGGCTCGTTGTTGTTTTTCTTTCTTTCCTTTTTTAATTTCGTCTTCTAGTAAGGCACATCTTTTTAGTCGCAATGCAGCGTCACCAGTACACTGGAAATATTAATGAATTTTATTATTAAAATTGAGACTGTGAATTTGTGTCATATTATGAAGAAGAAAGGAAATGTGTTTTGAAGGCTGAGGTGTGTTCCCCTGTTAATGCGAGAATTTTCTTGTGGATCAAGATATGAAACCATGTCATTCTCACAAATATGATGATGTTACTGTAGAATAACACTGCTCAAAACATGGTATGGAACATATGTTTTACACCATAAGTCAGTGGTGTGCAACCTATATTAATACAGGAGGGCCAGATACATATAACTGGTTAAACTACGACTGCATCTTTATTTAACATAAGCTTTCTGGTAGTTGCAGGCACAAAAATTTGGTTGTTGATCTTATGACATGCGTTGTTCGTTTCGCACAAGCTAGCTGTTAGGGCATTGTAATATAAGCAGAAGATAATAAATTGGACTTAAGATTGAAATTACTTGCCACGTACCAGATTAAACTAAATTAAAAACTTGTTTCACGAGTTGCAAACTATTCAAAATTGGCATTTCTCCATGAGCTGCACAATTTTTTCTTGGTGACCGCATGTTGCACACCCCTGCCATGAGTCATCTCTAATGACTGCCTAAGATGAGAATAAACCCTAAACAACAACTATTAACTACACCCTTATCTTACCTCTTTTATTGAATCTTCCAATTCTTCTTTGTGGTTTTTACAATGCTTCATTGTGTAATCAAACAAAATTTTTAAGCTTGCGGAATCCATAGCCTTTTTTACACGTTTTAATCTGATTTCACATTTTGCTCTTCCCAATCTAAAAGGAATTGTTCGAATTTGAATTTTATCTAATTCTATAAATTAAAAATTTTCAGTATCGACTGGAGTGGGGACTATGCAGTTACGTATGTATAATTATAAACTAAAGTAGCATTGAACAACCTTGTATGGAACATACGAATAACTAGTTCGAAACCTGTAAAAGTTATAGGAAGTAGACGTAGGTAATAGGTATGATATTAAGTTATATACTAACTTCTGCATGAACGCATCATCACTAAATTTTGATACATCCTCTTTCGTAGTAGATTTGACGATGAATTTTGCAACTTGTGAAAATTTGATATGGGAAGTATCCAGTCGTAACAAAGCTCCACTCAATACAAATGTATTAATCTGTAGAAATATTTCAAGTAATCTATTACATATTGCATTACTCTTGTGTGTATTGTATATAGCAGACATGCGCAAACTACAGCCCGCAGGCCAAATCCGGCTCGTTGGGTAGTTCAATCTAGCCCCCTGATGCTGCCACAACCAAATTAAAACCAAATTTTGATGTTAACCTATGAAATAGTAGAAGGAATTTGTTGAGATTGTGATTAAATTTAGTTTTGTCAAGAGGCTCATTGTTTTTCACTTGGGCTTTTGTAACACTGTAAATATTTTTCATAAAATGTAACTTTTACGTCACACATACATGGACCGCCAGTCAAGGCGGGCAAAATTTTTGGCCCCTGGCTCAAAAACCGTGCCCAGCCCTGGTCTATAGTTATAGCATTGTTTAATATTAATACCATAGAAATTTTTCTCACTGCTTACATGAAATAAAATACTTCTAAGCTCAGCTTAGGTACATTAATTAATTGATTGTATGAATCCGTCAAAAGATATACCGTACTTCATGGTTACTTGCACTCACATCTGACATGGTGAATGCACTTTGCAAACGACCAAGTGGTAAATCGAGAAGAAAATTTTTCAACGTGATCGCCTTATCAACTGTTATATCTTCTTTCTTCCACATAGTGTTAATCCAGTTGATCATTTGTTTTCTGTGAGCTTTATCAAGATCTTTGTATGAAAGGTCCATACAATCAATTCTGTAAAGTTAGAATAATTCTTTCTAAGCTTTTTCGGATTCAAGCGATGATAATATGTAAGGATATATTTCGATTTTCCCGCAAAAAAAATCATACACAAAACACAAACAATGAACACATAGTAGATTGGGAAAATCGTGGAAACTGGCAAAACCTTTATAAAGGTTTAATACACGTGAATATACATGCGCTCGTTTACCCAGGTGTTTAAAAGGCGGTGTATCGATGTCCTGTAAATGCTGTTGCTAAAATGTATTCTAATGGGACTGGATTTCGTGGTTTTTCCTTGTTTATTTGTTTAGGTTGCATTAGAGTCGTGTACAGAAGATTGAGGGTGAGGAGTCAGAGCCAAGATTTCATTGTTTTTGGCTGACTCCCCCATTTTAGAATTGCAATATATCTTTCTGATTTGACTGCTATTACGAGACTTTTCTGGAACTGCAACACGTCTTCTCCTTTCTCTATATTTTCAATACAGACATTTCTGCTGGATGATAAACTTGTGTCATTGGACTGTCAAACCTATTGTGTTGCTTTGCAGCACATGGAATATTGTACAGACAATTCCAAAGACATGATAAGCATACTTATTCGTGAAATCGTTTAAATAACATGTATATTTTATAAACATTTCAAGAAGATTCTATAAACATTTTGTCTCTTTCCCAAAAAAAAATTTTGAAACTCTCCAACTAAGATTTTGTCTGGAAACCACAAAAACGTTCTAAATTTCAGATGTCATAAAATTCAATTATCATGTTATCAATAATAGCTTCATTTCTTAACAAATAGTATTAGTTATACACCAATATATGAAATAAAATCTTACACTGGGCCGATGTAGTTTACATCTTGCGGAATATCTATGATACGACGAGGTGGAATTCCAGCAGAAAATGGACACATGCAATCAAGGAAGGATTTCAAAGCGTCTTCTGGACTATTAAAATCAAACTTGAAAAACTTGGCGCTCACTGCTTCTTGGGTACTAATAGGGGGTCTCCAGGTTCCATCAGAACTATTCTATGGAACCAACATAAAAATATGATAAAAATATATAAGTTAGCAATTACTTTAGTTCACTTTACTAGAAAAAGAGTAAAATTTTAGGATTCACATATGCAAAGAACAATGATCATAATTATCTGGGCCTGTAAACCAATATATGATAACATGGCATCAATATAATAATATTATTACAATACAGCCATGACCATATCTTAGTTATAATTTTTATTATTAATTCTTATAAAACTAAAGACAATAAAATCAAATAAAGACAAAAAATAACATCATATAATTTTTTTTTAAATTAACTACGGTATAACATGCTGATCAAACTCCTCTCGCTTACCATTTTTTCTGTCATAATTTCAAGAGCCTCTTTAAATTGTTCCATGGTAAGTTTATTTAATGTTCTTGAAAGACTTTTTGGATCTTTAGAAACTTGATCAGAATCAAGTAATATCGCGAGTTTTTCTGATGACATTTGTTGAATTGCATCTTTCTATTAGAAATATATGTATATATACCATTAGAAAATGATTATTTAATCTAAAACAAGTTGATTTTTGATAACACTTAACTTTTTTAATTTTGCCAAGCCAATCAATACACTTGTGTTTTTATCAAAATAACTTATGTTTTTAATATGGTGGAAGTACATACAAGCTGCAAACTATGCTCAAAAAGTGGAATTTATCTAGGGGCAATATACATATTACATAGGTACTCTATTGCAGGGCTACTGAAATGGCAGAATCCGGTCCGAATTTGACCCGTCTGAGTATTAACTAAGGACCGCAGCTGCTTCTTGATTTGGAAAGCATCATTTTTTTTATTATTTTACATTTGTGATGTAATGCATTTAATCGCTGAACCACTGAAAAATTGTAGTTTATCTTAATGTTATTTTATTTATCTTAATGTCGCTTAGAAAAAAATCTTCTTTCTCTAAAGCTAATATATTCTTAATTTTCAGTCTTAAAGGTGATTTGAGTTGCTAGAAAGCTTTTTAATATATATATTTTTCAAATTTCTTACAATCCTAAAGGGTAGAATATTTCATATTTATTTGGAAAAGTCAGTGGTTAGCTACCATGTTTCCCCGAAAAAAAGGCTGGGTTAATTTCAATTTTCTTCTGAAAAATAACACTAGGGCTTATTTTCGGAGGATGTCTAATATTTTCATTAATAAAAAAAAACAAAATTACGAAGTAGAGAGTTACGAAAGTCTTTTTAAAGTCTTATTTTCAGGGTAGGTCTCATTTTCGGGAAAAACAGTAGACAACTCAAATATTGTCATACCATTATCAAAGCGTGATATTTCTCCCGTATTTTGGTAAACAATGCATTTTGGAGTTTTGCTTGCATATTTAAAATATAATTTTTAGAATGACCGGACCCCGATAGTTTTTGGGGTTTGTGTTGAGTAGCCCTGCTCTATTACATAGAATGTAATATGAGATTTGAAAAAAATGTTTAGCATTTTTACAAAAACAAATTTAAACTAAACACTCAAATATTATTTCATCCAGAATAAAAAAGATCCTAAATATGTCAGAAAACCTCTAATATTGAATAATTCTTCTAGGGATTGTAAAAGAAGCATCATAAACATCAATCAGCGTTTAATATATTATTTACTTTAAGCCCTTGTAATAACTTGAGAGGAACTTTGCCAATATCTTCATCAGAAATATCATTCAATGAACTGTCACCTTTCATTACTTCAAGGATTTTTGAATTATCAGCTGCAGCAGAGTTTATCCTGCACAATTAAAGATAAGAATTCGAAATAAAGAAGTGATATTCAATTATAAAAGGTAAAGATTATTTATTTACCGTAATAATCAATTTATTAATAAATTTATTAGAAGTTAGTAATATGCAATAATAGACTGTGACTGCTAGCTATTGAAAAGATGAGAGCCACAAAGTTACTTACATTTCGACAACTACACGATCATTCAAAAATCTTTTATCTGAAAAATACAGTTACGAACATCACTAACAAAATGAAAGTCTGCATTTACATTATATTTGTGATCCAGAATGTTTATCAAGGTTTTGTGGTTCAAGTGTTACAGACCAGTTTGTTAAAACTGATTTAGTCTAAAATCTCTGAAGAGTGTTACTTGTTGTTCACTATATTTTTTACCATTACTTGCATCTAATGGGATATGGGCTTCGAGCACAGCAGCTCAAGCAGGGTATTGATTTTAAAAAGGATAATTTTGATCTGTAAGAGAATATTACATGGATCTAAGTTCAAGTTCATTTTCAAGTGACATTTCCCGCACCAAATATCTTAATAGACGAGGAATAAAAACAGACATTCTAGTTCAATGTATCAACCAATATATACTGATTAGGTTTAGATCGCCCTATATAAATATTTATAAAGCAGAAGATCTTATGAGCCAATAACAGCCCCATATTTGGCACCGCTTGCTATCACCTGATTTTATTTAAATCAGTATGTTCAGATCCATCATATTATGACGTTGCTTTATAATATTGTTACATAAATTTGCTATCAAAAGAGTTTTATCTATCATATCATCGCTGAAAACAATTTAACAATAGAAAATAATACCCAAGAAAAAACTGGCCTTTAACTCATGAAGTTTTAATAAAATATTTTCTCTTAGTGTCGACATATTCATTTGTGCAATTGTATGTATATTCATGATGCAAATTGAATAAAAATATGACAAAATGTATCATTATCATAATTTTAATGTTTTACTAAACATTCGAATTAAACATAACAAATTTATCATTTCTATTTTCGAAATGAAATATTCAATTCGAGGTACCGGTAATACCAAAAAGTATTGTCAAATTTTTCATTAAGTATTGAGGATAAGTTGAAACTGTGCACACCAAAAGTATCAAGATCCTTTTTCGTCAATCCTCCAGCCAATGGTGGGGGTTCTGGACGTTTAGCCTCTGAAACATCTTTCAATCCAAATGCTTGTGATGGTTTTGTCTTTGCTGGTTTAGGTTTTCTGAATGGACTCTTACTTGGCATTCCACCTCCCCTAAAATGTCAGAAAATGAAAATTGCAAAGCGACTAGCTTAAGTAATAGCACAACAGGAAGCAGGATATATTGCAAGATAGTATAATGTAGAGAGATACTGTGCATTTTCTTCTCTATTCATCATTGCTATTGCAAACATTGTCATCTCAACAATTGGTATCGTATAATGAAAAATTATACTTTTTGCTTTAACAATACAGTCCATCACACATGTTTTCTCTCTAAAATGATTGACATACATGGCAAGAGACATTTGCAACTTTTTCATCATCTCTTCCATCTGTTGCTGAATGTCCATCATTGCTGATTCATCAAAACTTCTTGAGAAGTGAATAAATCCAGCATAGATACCTGTATTAAATTTTATATACACTTAATATAATTATCTCGTTCCATTTATAATAGTAAATGTACCGTAATTTCATTAAAGTATATTATGCATCAGTGGTCGGAAAAATTTTGCCCAAATAGTAAAATGGAAAAGGTTTCAAGGTCTAAAAATTTCATTGTGAATTTTAAGTTTAACCACGTAATAAACTTGTTAGGGAACATTTAATTTGTTTAGTTGAAATGAACGTAACATATGATCGTTTGATATATGAACAAAAACCACCTAGAAAAAATTCATATGTAATGTTGTATATAACTGCCATATTTTCAATTTATCGAAGGCCGACTAGAAAATGCTCAGCAGCTCACGATTGGCCTGCGGCCCACAGTTTGCCAACCATTGTTATACTTTCATATCTGACCGACTTTAGGTACCGGTATATGGTGTTTGCCTGTTACTTAACTTCCAGAAAATTAGCTTTGAAAAGTATTGAGTGAGAGTATTATTAAACATTTCATTTGACAATCTGCTGGAATTTCAAATTGCTGACAGTTAGTCAGTTAGCATAAGCAAGTTAATGTGCGTCTTAGTGATTGAAGTATACATGCTGCATTATGAAACATTGTGATGTAGCATTTACATTCAATGTTTCTGCAAGATATTGGGAAAATATTATTAGGCCGCAGAAAAACGAAAAAAATTTAATTTGAAGAAAACTGAAGTTTTCTGAAAATGCTTTTAATATTCTGGATCAATGAATAGTAACAATTTAATCATCCATCTTGAAGGTTGACAAATTTGAAGTAAAATAATGATTTTTGATAAGCTTTAGCTACATTTTATTTTATATATACAGTAGCAATTAAGTAATAAATAACATAATATGATCAAATATTTCATGCATTTGATGAATGCACAAACTATATATTAACATATTCACCAGCATTTAGCCCAAACGAAGCTGCAAATATGGCATTCTTAGTTCTGTTGCTTAAAGTGTTAAAAATATCTTGTCTTTGTAATAATGTTCCTGCATTCACTGTGCCGAGTCGAGCATATTGTTCATCATCAAACCCAGACTGTAACAATATGAAAAAACATGGACAAGCGAAGTAACGGAACTGCAAATAGTACTACTACTTCCCCTCAACTCAGTGTAGCACAACAGTTGGCGCACCATGCCGAGCGTTGGGAAGCTACCTGCCATCGCACTTCTGATTATTTCGAACAGGCTCACAGGTTTAAATCCTGTTTGTGATTGGAATAAAAGGATTGCTGGACTGGACTGAAATCGGCTTTCTCCCACAGGATAAAATTGAAAATCCTATCCTCTCTAAAAGTTATTAAATTACAACCAGACTGTCCTATCTAAGGAATTACTTTCCAGCCAGTGATTCCCAAAGTGGGCGATATCGCGCCCCCGGTAGTCGAAAACGATACAGAAGGGGGTGAAAAGGTTGTTAGGGGGGCGAAACCTGTTTTTGTTCGGGTGGCTGGTGTATTGTGCACTTGATCACTGTACTCTGCGTGCTTTCGCAGGTTTGAATCCTGTGGGCGATAATCACACGCGAGAAGATTGCTGGACTCGTCCCCGCCTTAAGGTAGTTTGCGTAGCCCAGCAACCTACGACCCACGGGCCAGATTCAGCACGCGACGCTTCACTGAATTATCGCGACAAAACAGCGGTTTTAACGAAGAATTAATTTTATAATCTTTGATCGAGGAGTAGATTATATTTTTTACGTAACAGAATTTATCGCGAGACACGTTTAGACTAAATTATATTATAACCTAACAATTTAGTGAACAGCTAGCTACTCGTTTAACGAGCCTACAATTCAATTATAATTAGACAAATGGCAACACGCAGAAAAGTTGATGCTGAGTGCAGGGGTTTAAAAGCGCAGAAAATATTCAAATGGAGCTCCTTGAGATGCAATGCAATGAAGGAAATAAAATTCATATTCTATTCGAGAGATGCATCACTGCTTGATTTTTATAAAAATATATCTTCTTGAAGAAAATCTCTATCAAAATTTGACAAACCGTGCAAAAAAATTCACTCCGATGTTTTTGGAAGTACATATGTATGCGAACAATTATTTTTGAAATTGAACTTTTCAAATAACAAGCAGAGAACTACGATTAGTGATGCCCATTTAGAAAATGTTCCAATCTCGGCTTCATTCAGTGTGCCGCCGATGTTGAAAAGCAATCGAGCGTGATGCAGCAACAAGACAGTGTCACATTGAATGTCATTTGTAATTTTTTCTTTTTATAAGACGACTGAGTTGAGTATTAACTTTCAAAAAATATGTGCGGCCCGCCAAGACTTGCAACCCTTAATTTTGGCCCGCAAGCGACAAAAAGTTGCCGAACCCCTGGAGTAGCCGATGGCCAGTTACGGCTTCCCCCACCATCAAGTGCATGAATCTGAAACAAATAAATGGCTGATTAATTCTACGAACTGATGGCCGTGGTTCATGATGAGGAATCAAAGATGAATTTTACCGAAGATCATTATGATGTATTTTGGTACAGGTCATCAGGCAAGTACCTGGTAATTTTTGCAGAGGTAGAACCTTGGATTCTTTCATTTCTGACCTCTTATATGGTGGAAAAGGGGTTTTCAGCCGTGATACTATTGCTATCAAAACAATGAAATAGCCTTTCCATTAGTTTGAGATTGTGCCTGATGAAAATGTCACCAAATAATAAACGAGAATATCGGTCAGAGACCGAAGACTTATCGATCGAAAGTTAGGGGATCCCTCAAAACAGCGCTCTTACTCCATAGTGACACCTTGTGTCCCATCACTAATTAATTAATAACTCGCTAATTAAACTCCAAAATCCAAAATCAATAGGCTTCTGGTACGACATATGATGAATGCACATGCAAAATCTGGAGCAGATTCAATCTCGCTTTCGTGAGATATCGCGTGCATCTAACAGACAAACAAACAAATAGACAAATACCTATCAACATACTTACCGATTAAAATCGATAAGTAAAAACTCGCAGAAGACCAACAAGCTCATCCATCTTATTAAAAAACACTATGAACTATGATTTGTTTTCTTGTTTATTTGGTCATTTTTTATAGTGCCGGGGGGCGATGAAGTTGTATAAATTACTGTAGGGAGGCGATGGTACAAAAAAGTTTGGGAACCACTGTCCTAGACCTCTAACAATATTTCATACTGTAAAAGCGTAGATTACCGTAAATAACAAACTCACAATAATACGGGAAGCTGGAATAACTTCAAGAGCTTGATGGGGAATAAGATTGACATCTTTATCATAAGGTGAAATAACTCCATCTGAATTGGGTTTACCAAACTTAACAAATTCATTCGCAGTGAAACCGGCTGAAATAAGAAAATTGAATATACATTTTACCTATATTGTACCAATGAACAATAAGTTGCTGAAATTGAGAATTTACGGTTCAGTGAATTTACCTGCTAAAATACCCATCTCTTGCAGAACAGAACCATCAATACCATTGAATATTTTGTCAAACTTCGATTTGTATAAATCAATTTTAGTTTGAGAAAAACAACGTAATTTCCCAATTTCTCTCAATGCAAACCTAAAAATATGTAAAGCTAAGATAATGATGAATGTCAACTTTCCAAGACAGAACAATTCATGGCTTGGCCCACTGTTACTGGTTGAGCATAATTGAGACAGATATTAGAATTGAATCTAATGGATGACTATTGATATTTCAGGAGTATGAAATATTTTTGCGACCTTCTGGAAAATAGCTTTATTAAGAGGAGGAGGGCATATGAATCATACCAAAATCATCATATAAACAAAACAATTTTTTTATGTTATTCAAAGTATAACCTAAAAAAGTGCGCATTATTCATGAATATGGTTTCCTTTACTATCTCACTTGAGAGATTCTGCAGTAAATTCATCCACTTTGAAAATATCCAATAAACAATGCATGTTTCCGATGGCAACCAACTCAACTCCACTGAGATCTCCAATATTTCGGTCACCAAGGTACATTTCCAATACTGCAGTAACCTTTTAAAAAATACGCAAATATATAGTAAAAATAAATACTTTCCTTGTGTGAGCCATACAATGATATATACAACCTTGCAGACCTGTTTTATATGTGGCTGCATTTCTAGACTATTAATTTTTCTAAATTCACTAATGCATGATATTATAAACATAATGTTGCAAAGGTTGGAAGATTACAAACATGAAAAGAAGTTGTGTTCTGCATTTAATCACACCGGGTGAAAAGAAATGGTATACTTAATTTTCTATAATACTTGAAAATGTTGAAAAATTTCCTAATAGGAAGAAATATAGGTATATAATCATGTAGGGGCAACATCTCTAAATCATAATAGAATAGTTTTACTGAAAAAAATTGCGTACTTGTGTTGCTTCTTTCCAATCTGCCCGTCCTAACACGGCAAGTGTTTCGAGTTTTGTGATTTCAAATTTATTTTCGATTTCAGTACCAGTGAATATCGGAGCTAGTCTTCCCATTTGTTGGAGTAGATCATCAGAATACTTGGAGATACCATTCGTGGATGCATACTGCAAAAAAAATCAGTCAGGTGACACATGTTATATTTGATGTCATTCCATAGCCACATTCCAGGTAATGATCAGCTTTCTGAGGTAGAAAATAAAAATACTGTATTTTCTAGCCAATAAGCTGACTTTGCAAGAAGCCTAGGTCAATGTTTGCACAAAAAATGATGGTTTTCCCAAATTAACGCTCACGCTGAAAAATTGTGTTACTTTTTCCTCCATCTATCAGTTAAGCAGAATTTTTTTTATTGTTTCTATTTTACTCATTTGGTATTTTACTCATACCAAAGTGCTTTGTTTTCATGATTAGCTACACATGACAATATCGATAATTGGTTTTGCTTGTGATGCACACATAAATGTGACAACGTCAAAGTTCAAATTTAATAAAAAACAGCAGGATTAATTCAGATTTTAGTGTGAGAGAGCCGATTCATGAAAGCTGATTAGAAGCCAACCCCAGAAAAAAGAAAATAAGCCAGGCCATCCAATAATCCAACCCCAGAAAATCAGCTTCATTAGCCGGAAATTATGGTAATAATTTGCTCAGAACAAAAAGCAAACCATCTTGGTCGGTAGTAATGAAAATGCTGCCTGCTGTATTACATTCCCACAATGTTAATGAAATCGCACAAAAATAAAATAAATAGCTTACAGAAGTTATCTTTTCTTTCAAGGCATCTTCACTGGACGAGGATAATTTTTTGTTCATCCTACCATACAAGCCAAGAGCTGACATCAACAGATCAGAAGACACCAAGTCGAATGCAATATAAGGTAATGCACCCGGTCCAAGAAGTTCCAAATCATCCAAAGTTGGAGAATCTGGAAAAAATTATTGTTTGTCATGATTAACTTTGTCAAATAAGACATGTGATTGTGCGGAAAATATGACTGTAGGAGTATTGTGGGTATAGAATAATTCAATGCTGCATAGAGTTTGAGTCATGTATATCAATGTGGTTGACATAAATGATTCATCAAAGATTGAACTACAAACGAAAACAGGGTTTTTAGGTTTATATATTTTTTAATATATTGGTTGACAAATATAATATTGCAAATTGACATTTGTCTTTCAGCTTTACTGGGGCTGAATATCATCTGAATGGCAGCGTTCTCATGTTTAGTTTTGCATGAGCGATGTTCAGTTTGATGTAGTGGTAGTGTTGACTGTTGATCAAAGCTGATGCAGAGAATAATTTGCATTGCGCACTCGGAAGTACAGCCCATAAGAAGTTGCAATAAATTGGAAGGGACTCTTCCAAACCTTAAAACACTTTATCTTAATTATATACAGGATCAGGACATCAAGCATCAATACCTATTTTGGGAGCTTATCGAATGCACAGTTTAAGAACAATTAATACTATAGATAAACCTACCCAAACTCCACACAGCTTGCACTGCAGTTTCAAAAAAGTCTTGTCGTTTGAAAGGAGTCCATGATGTATTGAAGACAGGAGGTCCGTTGTCTTTCTCCTCGCCCATCATACCTTCAAACTTATTTAAAAATATTGAGTATTAAAAATACGCACATCATTATACAACTGATAGTCAAATGGGTATATCGTGGATTCAAACTTCATGGAGATGACAATATCTTAAAAAATTGGAGACAGTAATACACCACAACATGCATTGTGGAACGTGTGATATTGGGAAGTTCAGACAATGTTAATTTAAAATTTTCGATACCTTGAAAAGAGAAGCAACATCAATCATATCACTTGTTTTATCTTCAACATTATGTTTCCTCTCTGGGGGTGGAATCATATAATCATATGCAGATATGAAAGTGTCCTAGAGACAAACATTAATTGAAAGTTTTTTCTTGTAAGATTTTGAAACACTCTTATCTGTTTGACTAATTATATCCATAACAAGGAAACTTGAGCAACTCATGTTACTGCTTCTGATAGATATATGAATTCTTGAAACTATATTTTCTACACAGATTAAAGAGGACTCTGGTTGTTGTAAAATTTACTAGAAAGTAGGATTAGAAATTTCTTTTACTTCAATATGAGCAGACTGCATAAATATAAATTGAGTTCTCCTGAGTAGGCCCAGCAGCCTAATAAATATACCATATAAATATTTCCGATCTGTCATATATATCTTTATATTTACAATTAATAGAATATTGCACAACAAAAGGAATAAGACCTTTGGTATACTATTCAGTGTAGATTTTGAGAACGTTGACACCAAAGGTCCTAAAGTCTGTAGCGTCTCTGTATCCCAATTTTCTGACTGACCAAATTCATTCAATATTTTTGTATGAATTTCTTCAAGTGTTTTTTGTTTGACACTAAATTAATAATCATGATTAATTGATTAATATTTATCTTCTAAAAAACGACTAACCGAAATCATGCATCCTAAGCAAAAATTTCAATTCTCTAAATGATTGTAATAAAATTTATCAATTATAATAAATTTCCTCTCGCACGGCATGTCCTATTCCAGCTAATTCTATCCAAATAAATTTCATTTAAAACTTGATACAGTATATGCATACAAATACAATGATACAAAACTTACTAATTTAAGCAAGACTGCATTTGAATCAACAGCTCAGAGAATTCTGATGGGTCCAGATATTTAACTTGAATGGGTGTTATCATGCACAAAAGCTTTCCCATCAATTTAAAGTTATCTCCAGGTAATTGATTCATCATATCTTTCATGAACATCATTCTTTCATCGTCATAAACCTCAGATTGCCCGGTATATGAGGTATTGATCATTCTTGCAACCTCAAAGCTACTTGTACTATCATAATTAGACATTGTCTGCATATCACCAGGAAAGAAATCCTCATTTCCTCCAAAATTCATATCAAATTCTGGCGGGGGTCCATGATATTGTCTTGACTAAAAAAGTAGAACTCACATAATAAAGAATTGTGTACTTTTAAACATAACAGGGCTTTTGGATAATTTAGAAAATCTGTTTCGATGAAGCGTAGCGAGTGATTCAGTGTAGATATTCTCAGATTTGAATTTCTCGTTACTTCTTTTCGCATGTACTGTATATAAAAACAGAACTTGGTATAGAACATTATCCCAAAATGAAAGAATGACCATGCAAGACTAATTGGCACTCTAAAGGTATGTGTACCATTATGGAGGTACCGGTAACTAATATTGTTCCCCTAGTTTACATCAAGTTGTATAAAGGGACTGAAACCTATGGACAGGGGGTATTTTTACTTGGCTAACACAGACAGTCCCCGAAATCGTAATGGAACTAAAATAAGAAAAATTGTAATAAAATTATGGCCTAACCCTAACTTGGTACACACACTACGGGAGTACTGATTAATCAGCTGTGAATTGCTGAACTGTTGAACGAGGAATTCGACAAAGTTTTATTTATTGAAATCATATTTTAAAATAAATGAAGTTATATTTACCATGCAATAAAAAGCCTCTATAGCAAGTTCCTCTAATAAAATTCTACCGGCAGCATGAGGCAGTAATTTGTCAAGTTGACTCGAAACACGTTTGTAAAAATATTTGCAATCACGAATCCCACGTATAGTTTCCGAACTGTCAATATAAACCATAAATGGTATATACTATATATCACACTAAAACTGTCCAAAAACGTGCATAAGATTCGATGTGTTAGTTTTTTAGTATGTGAAAGAAATTGTATGGTGTCAAAATTTGCTCTCTGGCAATATTCAAACAGATATAAACATAACATAGTTTGACAAATATTAAAATTTTGTACTGTAACACGCCCATGAAAGATTTTTTCGATGCTGTAAAAAAAACTTACGGGAAAAAAACTGCAAAAATAGGTGGTATCTCAGTGGACATGATATGTGATATCATCTCAGGATTTTTCTTATATTTACTTTGCAGATGAAGAAATATTTTAAGAGCAACACATTCAGCCTAAAATAAAAAACATAAATATAAGGTTAAAGTGGTTCCATTACATTTGAACCCACGTACATTTGAACCCATGACGATTGCATCTGCATACTATTGCACCTACAGAAAATTTTTTTGTTTTACGGATATTTGAACCCATACTAACTTAACCCATGGGTTTTAGCACCCGCATATAGATTGAACCCGCGGATATACACATGGGTTCAAATGTACTTGGGTTCAAATTTACGGTCACCGGTTAAAGTATTTATTATCAAATTAGAAATACAAAAATTTTAAAAAGTATTGGAAGCTGATAAATAAATCATGTAATGGGAGCATGCTTTTTAAGCTAAATGTGGATGTTGATACAATTCAAAATAAGTTTTTATTACAAAGAATGATTGAATGTTTTGAAAAAAATATTGTTTATCAGTAATGTTCTGTCAATGCATTATACAAGGGTTCATCAAACTGAGCCATTAGCACCCCTAGGGGCCACCAGCAAAAGCCTTTATGGGATACCAATTGTAATGACAACATTAATTTAAGGTGACGTAACTGTGATTTGATAAATTTTTTGACTGTGATGTCATAATTATTTTGCTTCCGTTTGTTGCCTAGACTAATAAAATACATGATGAAATGATGTTAAAAGCTAGACTGAGTATTTCTATTGAAGAGCAGGGAACCACTGTATAAAAGCTTGAAGAAACATAAATTCTACTTTCAGGCAAGTTGGTAAACTGAAATATGGGTAGGTTCAAGTTCAATTTCAGTGAAAGTTCGATGGAATTTTTTTTTTCCATAATTCCAGACTAGAAATTTGTTTAGTCATATATCTAGCCCTGTCTAATTTTTTATCTGAAAAACATCTGAAAAATAAAATAATCATCATTCTCCTTACCAGGTCAGAAGGAATTGATCTTCCAATTTGATTTCCAAGAGCGTTAGCAATCGATATCATAGATCCCAATCTCATCCTTCTAACATCATGACAAGTTAAACTTACTGCTAGTTTCCCCATTTTTCTTGAAACAAAAATTGATTAAATTCATAAACACTCTCCTTATTATAAATAATAGCTAAAAACAAGAGATAAATTAAATGACTGGGAGGGAGGAATTTTAAGATAAAGAATCATACATAGATAGCCGAGGTATATGTGTGAATTTTTTTCAATACACTTTTAGCATTTACAACTTGCAACTACACAGTAATTTATGATGATAATTTTCAAAACAGGTAAGATTTATCATGTAGAATATATTATAAAGAGTTGGAGACTAGATACCATACTAAAACTGTCACCATAAGAAATATTCTAAACATGACATGATTATTTAAATATATTTTAATTTAACACCTAGCCTCAACTGCTGTGATTCAAAGCAAATAAATGTGGTAGTAAGGTAACAAAATTATACTTCTTGAATAATACACTTATCCAACATCTATGAAGAGGCCTGTTCCAATGCATAAAAATGACCCATGTCACTAGCATTAATACTTTTATAAATGACCTGATATGTATTGTTGGCATCAATTATTGAAGCCTCATAATGTTGATTCAAATAAAAGTATTACCTCACATCATTCAATGTTACAGATCTTGAACTTCCAAGAAGTCGAAAAGCCTGAAATATGGTGCAAAATCAATAAAGTCATAATTGTATTGCTAAAGTACAAAGTGTCTTAATGGCACAGGGAGTTGTACATTATGCTGGCAAATGTGAAGGAAATATTATATAAAGAATACTTTTCATCTTGATGTAACAAGCTGTCATGAACACAGTCAAACAGCCTCTGACTGAAGTCCTTTTTGTAGATGAGGTTTACAATAATAAATACTATTATGTAAAATTACTTAGTCACCACATAAAAAAGGCCAAAAGAGAAATCCATCTATTCAGTGGGAGCTACAAATATATTTTTGCAATGAAGATGCTAAAATTACCCCTTGTTCATCAGAATTAATCTTTAAAAAAGAAAATGGTGGATGAGCAATATATATTGTAATATCATAGAAAATGATGCAGATGTATATTGATCCAATATATATGTTAATAATCCCGAACTAGAGTGCCACATAATAAATATACTCCACGTTGAAAAACTTGAGTCATGTTTTTCAGAGACTCAAAGTAACTCTGGCTACCTGAGCAAAATAACTCAACTAATGAAATATAAGTTTATTTCGACTCCATAATCAGCAATAGACGATAAAATAATTGAAAAAACAAAATAAATAAAAACTGATTATAGAATCGGGAAAGCAAACGAAACCTCAAGTAAGGTTTGAAGCGTACCGATTTTAGGTGGGAAGGTATTGATAAAAGGAATAGTATGTGTTCGCTCACCCAAAAACTCAAGTTTACAAAAAATGTGATTTATAACATCTACTCATATTGTATTGAAAATGGACTTTAGACTAGACTTGTGACTCTGGAGTGCAATCACTCAACTTGAACTTTAAACTTGCCTTGACTAACAAATAGGGGTTTAGGAACCCAAAAGCATGAGCTCATTAATGAAATATGAAATTATGAAAAAAGGGTCAATCCAGAAGGGAAGAAATATATTGACACAAAATACTGAAGTTCTCTTGAAAAATACAATAATATATATGTGCTTAGTTTCTAGATGCATTTACCACACACAACTATATAGTTTAATAGGCAATAGTAATAACCCCTGTAATATAAAAAAAACCTCGGCAAACTAACATTAACCAGTTGTAGGCTTTTGGGTAAAGTTTATCAATACAAAGCATGATATTATTGAGTTATATTTATTCTTGCCAACAAAAATCTAGAGTAAGTTATGATCTCGTTTCATACTTATATAAATATTTAAAATTACTTGATCTCGCTTCCAATTCACAGATGTGATTGTGTTCCGAAACGTTTCATTGGCATCAATATTTATTCCATCCAACTTGTAACTTGGAATTGTTGAAGTGAGTGATTTCAACCGGCCAGTATTCTCCAAAAATCCAGCAAAATTCCCGGAAAGCTGAAAAAAAAACATTTTATACAGTGTCTTCTAAAATGGTTTACAATTTCACTACTTTGAAAAAAGGCAATATTTTTCAAAATTTAGACATTAGAATTATATCTATTTTCTAATGCTCATTTTTTTTTTAAAACTGCAAATTTAAAGTTTCTCCTAATACTTCACTAATTATTCAATTTTAAGTATTCACATATGCTGAAAATGAATCAATCATTGTAAATAAAAATATAACATTATCATTTATTGCATGAGCAAGTACCTTGTCAGCAATTGCAACTCTATTTATAGGATGCATTTTTTGAACAGCTCTTGGACGTTCTGTGACAAAATTTGTTAAATTTCCCCATGATAAATCCTTAAAAAAATCTGCTGGTAGTTCACTTGCCAGGCCTCCAATAGACATGAGTGAAGTGTAGGAATCCTGGATTAGAAAGATACATTGATAAAACTTAAAACTTTTTTTGAGGTGGTAGTAACCAGTAGATGAATCCCTATTAAATTTAATTTTTGGGCAATGGACTTTCTAAGTTTACAACATCCACAATATTCAGCTGAATTTTAATTTTAATCAGTTTTGATGATATGAAATACTTACCATTACCACGTTGCTCTGGGAAAATAGAAAATGAAATAAATGGACTCATTTGACTGCCGCTACATTTCTATCATCAACCCTAAACAACCAGAAATTCTGTGAACCAGTATGAGACTCTGAGGAGTCCAGCAATCCTCTTAGACATAATCCTCCCTATGTATAGATACAATGAATCCTAATTTATCGTACACTTTCTCAAAAAGCTATCCAAAAATTTTTTAACGTCGGTACATCTTTAAGGTAGTGTAATTATTATTCTTAGTTCTACATGCATCTGTTTATGCTGACAAAAATATTCCAGTTAACACATTTACAATCAATTGATAATAATCTTCCAGCATGTTTCTTGAAAATCATTAAAGTATACCAGCTTTACCAATTAATTTAGCTTCGATCTATATTATTTTTTAACAATGATATATTCCTATGACTTACAATTCCATCTCCCAGGATCTTTCTTACTGCTTCTTTTTTCTAGAGAGACCAAAACATAACTGTTAGTTACATTGATCAAGCATGATAGGAAAGAAATGCAGCTTAGATGAAACAATAGGAAAAAAAGAAAAATGTTTACATCTTACCTGATGTCTCGTTAAATCATCAACATCTCCAAATTTACCAAATTCTTGAATCATTTCATTTGATGTTTTTGATAAAATGTTTTTAAATTCATCACGTAGGTTGACTAATTTTCCTTTATCTTTTTTGTGTCTACCTCCATATCCCTAAAGGAAAAAAACATTGGTTCACAAAAATTGAAAAAGGTGTGACACACATCCAAATTTTTCGAAGAGAAATTGGAATCGATTCACATATTTTATTTCTTTTAAGGCTTCTGAATAACCTACACATATTGATCATTTTGTACAGGGTGGTCCAAACCCAGGCCCGCGGGCCACAAGTGGCATCATTGTCTGTCGCCCACATCGCATTTGCTGGTATAAGGTAACCAAAAAATCGCAGTTGGTGTTACTTTGTCTTTAAAATAACTATAAAAATCTTATGACATATTGCTACATCACTAACGTCATTAAAATGGCTCTAGTCACTACTGAAGCCAGTCAAAAAAAAGAAGTGATATTGGTAGTGTGTTGAATCGTGGGCTTGGCTAGTCTAAATTGTTAACTAGCTCCAGTCATTTATTCGATTTCGACAGCCCTAAATCATTTCGAACTTCCACAAATTGATAATAGATATATTTTCCTTGGAAAACATCCGCTATTGATATCCAATAGGGTTCATATACAATTAAAAATCAAATGAGGAATCCATTAGCTTAGGTTGGCTATGCCTGCTGATAGCTGTTATAGTCCCAACAATAGGCTTCCTGTCGCATCGTCTTTTTGTAACCAGTTTAAACAGTAAAACAAAAATTACTGCCTCTATGTCAGAAAATTTAGTAAACATCATTTGATGTTGCATATATAATACCCTCCTGTACCTCGCATTTGCTGAAATTTAATAGTCAATAATTTCACAGTCATTTGCATGTCGTTTTGTGAACATGAGTTTATAAAGGAAGCTGACCAATTCAAACAGATTTTTAAACTTGATATGAAAAAAGAAATACTTTTTTGTAGAAAAAAAGGGTGAGCCACAATGCTGGGTATGCCTGCAAGTAGTGTCGATGCCAAAAGAATATAACATAAAATGGCACTACGAAACATGCCTTAAATATCAGTATGGCCCCAGGTACAGACAACATTGGACCACCCTGAATTTGTACATGAGCTAATCGTATTATGCTGAATACAATATGAATTAGAATATGATTCACTCATGCCTAATAGGACTACAAATATATATCACTATTAATTATTATAATTTGAATTATTTTGGGAACATAACACTGAATTTTTCATTTCAGTTTATTCTGCAATTTTGGATACTAATCAGATAAATATTTTAAAATAAAATTGAGAGTTACCTTAATCCTGTCCAAACCTTCATCAAAGAGTTGACATCTTCTGTTTCGCATGCATGTTTTTGCCTAGATATATATATTGTTGTAAATAATAAAATTATGATTTGAAATCAGAAACATAATTCTTAAAATAATTATTATACCATTTCAGATTTTAATTCTCTCATTCGTTTCATTGTGGGATCACAAGTATCTCTGATCACAGTTACGCTATCATCCGAAATATGTACAACTTCTCCATGTGCTGTATATCTACGCAAAGCACATGAAACTGGACCCAACCTGGTGTAAACAATAAAATATAGAATTGAACACAATTTTTGAGCATATGATAATTAATAATATAAATTTAAACATTTTCAAATCTTTAAATTATGTTGCATATTATAGAATGAACATACAGTTATTGAAAATTGTCCACTGAGGTCTATGGAATAGTTTATCACCTCCCTCGACCAGGGTTTTCCAAAATGTGTGCTGCGGCACTAAAGGTCTTGAAAGTATGCAGCTGAGTTTTCACAAAATCATTAAGATTATTCCACGATAATCAACAACAACATAACAATTGAAAAATGAAACTCTCATGTGGCTGTTTGTTTAGTGGTTTCAAATTTAGAATTTAGAAGGAACATGTCACAATTAGTTAATAAATTGTGATTGCTCAACAAATGGATCACACTTGACAATGGTAGATAAATATATTCATATTATAGAAAAAAATCAAACTTAATGAACTGTATTGTTGAAATCATACTTTCTAATTATATCTGTATTGTTTACTTCTGTGTAATAAATTGTTGCAACAGCAGCTAAAGAATCAGCCACTGTTTTAAATCCTGGTAAAATAGGAAGAAAATTATCAGCAAATGTTTCAGTCAAATTCGTTGCCTGAAAAATAAAAAGACTTCTATCAAAACAATTTTAATTATAATTTCTAATAGTGTGGCTTCAAACAGGTTGTCAATTTAATTTAAAAATGATAACATTTCTTTGGTATAGAATACTGAGTAGTGTAGTCTGATAATCGTACAACTCAAATTCAAATGTTGTAATGTGTTTTTACAACATGCTACGATCGTTATTGTTGCCATTTATTATTATTATTATTTTTTCGATTGAATGAAGGCAATAATTTGGATGGAACAATACAATGACACATACATTACTTTGACTAAATCTCTGGAAAGCGGAATGTGGAAGAAAATTGATCAAATATCCTGCACGAGAAGCATCAGATGGGGTAATTCCATCTGCATATTTTTCTTGCAATATTCTTCTTAGTTTCATCAATGATTTTGGATTTTTTGAGAAGTGACCTAATGATGACGATATGCATTCCGAACTGAAATAAAAAATAATTTGAAAAACATTAGTTACATCAATTACAGAAGTAAAACAATTTAATGTCTACCTAGATTATAACGAATAATATGAAAATGCCGAACTAGGGAGCATTGTTTCAGTTTCTGGTAATTGTTAGCTGAGTGTGAAATGAACATCACTGCTGAAATGTTCAGGTCTTTCAAATAACATAAGCAAGTACTGCTATTGTCTTGAAGTTGAAGATATCAAATATATACTCACATCTCAGCAGCAGCATCAAGAATTGAATCTTTGAATTCATCCAGCACATAGTCAAATATTCCTGCAGGACACATCCACTCAACTAATGCACCAGGTGTGTTTAGGTTTGAGATAAGGCTTTGAAAATCACTGTTGTATGTGCGACGAGATATATCCTTGTTTATTATTTCTGCCATCCAAGGATTCATTGTGAATGTGCCAGCCGACTTGAAAAATGAAATTCAACTTGATTAAAACTTTTTGGAATGCAAGCTTGAACTGAGACTTGATATTTATAGAGAAGAAAAACGTTTCGTAAAAAATATGGCAAATTAATTGTGAATATTGAATAATAATTTCGTACTTTCTATCAGAGCTGAAATCACTGTGTACCAAAAAATGCGCAGAATCACATTTTCCAATAGAATTATGATATGTGTCAGATTTTACTTGAACAAGATGTCAATGAAAATTGAATAATTTATCAAGAAATAGTAAATTTTAAAGGAAATACTAAATCTGACTCAAGCTATGAACAAACCAAATTTTGATAATGAAAGACATAATCCAGAAAGCTCTGTATCCACATAACATAAAATAAGAATACCACTTGGAATAAGTTTATATTTCCTAATTGCATTTGCCTATAGCTTTGTCTATTTTAATAACACATTTGAAGTGTTGAAATGGTTATTTTCTCTGTCATCACAATCATCTCTCTCAATCTTCCTATCAACTCTACTATCAGTGACATTTTATATCAATTTTTTTAATTTTTTAGTATTTTATTTGGTAGAAAAACTGGTATGTATCGTGTGTAGAAAAGAAATTTTCAAAAAACGCTCACATATCTTTCTTTAGCTTTAGTTATCAATGGTTGTATATATTGATTTGATAAACCTTCAATGAAAGCAGCAAACTTTGTATAATCAGATTTTGGCCTTCCATTCTCTAATACATCTAACATATTGTCATCTGTGAATCCATCTTTGTTCTAAAAATTAGTTTTTTAGAAATTAGTCTTAGTTTAATTATTAGGTTACATTATTGAATGCAAAAAATAGTACAGTTATAAAGCAATGCATTACATCTTGGTCATAGACAATAATAGGATTCCAAGCTGGAAAATATTATAGACGGTTATTAAAAATTTAACATTCACACACTTTTCTTATATAGAAAGTTTATGGTTTATTTGGGATCAGAATGTAAACCTTAATACGGGTGTCATCCAGCTACAAATTGACATTTATGAGTGGAACCTAGCTATACTATGCTCCGCCAATCAGTGCCAAAAACGTTTTAATAATTTTAAAACACTGAAGGTTCAAAATGAGTGTATTTTTAAAAAGCTACATACCCAATGTTTGTCCTAATATTCATGATCATTGTAGCATCATATTTTATCAATAACATTGTTAACATTTTTCCTGCTTACAAAAGCATAAAAACGAATTCATCTAGTTTAAAAGTAAACGAAGTGCTGTCAACAATACCTTCAAATTTTCAAGTACTTGCATGGGTAGTTCTCGTAACGTTCCAACAGCCAAGTCAACATTGTTAGCGGATCCTTTCAGATAGTCGATCACCTTTGTGTTTCCTGTTCTACTGGCATAGCTAATGCTAAAAATGTGAAAATATAATGTTTAATGTCCATCTTTTTCTCTAGTTTCTTTTTCTCTAACATTACATTGCTTGAAAATTCCAATAACATGAATGTTACATAATCCTTTTTTGTTGGTATTCTACTGAAACTGACTAAAATACAGACAACAGATTCACACCTTCATTTAAAAAAACTGATGAATACTAATGTGATAGAAAAAAACTTACAAATCAACCATAACAGGATCCTCCAAAAGATTGGGAACTAAAATAAAAAATTTGAAACCATAACCATTCAACAGAAAACATTAGTTTACAAAGTTTAGAAAATAATAAGATAAGCATTGTTTTCTCTGAAGTAGGAGAATTCTAAATATTCAATCAAATGATGCATGATGTTTTGTCGTGACAAATTTATTCAAACAGGTACAGGACTGTCTCATGATCTGAATCCAAAAAAATTACTTTTAGGGCAATCATTTACTTGTATTAATAATAAAAAACATATTTATTCAGTTACTGATGAGTTAAATATTACTAAAATAAACTTCTGAAAGTATCAATGTTTCCATTGAAGTAGAAGAATTCTGAATATTCAATCTTAGGATGCATGATGTTTTGTCGTAGCAAATTTATTCAAACTGGTACAAGACTGTCTTGTGATCTGAATCCTAAAAATTTACTGTTAGAACAATCATTCACTTTGTATTGGAAATACAAAAATATATTCCTTTGGTTACTGATAAGTTAAATATTACTAAAATAAACTTTCGAAAAAAGTTTCGTTTAATGGAAGGACTCAATGACTTTCATCCTTGTTAGTTAGTTCACTTACCAAAGCTAGTTGAAAAGTCGGATGCGGATAAGCCATTCGGAAGATCAACTTTAATTCCTTCTCCCTCGAAATCCCATTTTTCATTGAAGGCATTTCCAGCTACAAACTTCGGTAATCCAATTTTAGACCAAGATTCATTTACTGAAAAGAAAATTTTCATTCACCACTTTCAATAAAGTATAAAACCTTAACATTTGAATTATGGTACGTATAAAACTCCAATTTCCCAATGATAAATCTGAAAATAAATATTAGGAAAGTGTTCACAAGCATGTATGAATTATGAATGAAACAAAGACAAGAGTTAGGTATATTACGATATTATGCTATTGATGCAAGATACAATTTTGAAGCAGGATTGTCTATTGTTAATCAGGAACAATTTAAATTGCGATCAAATTCAAATGAAATGTGTTATCGTTTTAATGCATAGCACTCTTTTTCAGAGTATTCATTCTAATACTAAAAATATATTATGTATATTTAAAACTATGAATTGTATAAAATATGTTACCCTTAGTATGGAAAGGTGGGTCCCAATCGAGTATTTTCATCTGAGGCATCATCATCTTGCTCAACCGTTTAATTTCAGAAATTACTGTGAATCGAAAAATATACTAGTCAGATCATTTCAAGGCTTATTGCCTAATTCTAGAAGGTAATTCGGGTGTTCAAGTTGAAATAGCTTCTGGTATAGTGGCTCGACAATTATTTCGGATATGTATTTTAGTTATTATTTTTAGTATGACACAAATAAAAAAAATGTCAGACTACCACTAACTTGGCATAACTCCTCCCATGCAATTTTCCATCTGACTTTGTACTTTTCTTGACTTCATCATTCTTTTATAACTCATTCTCCCTATACAAGTTGACAAAACAGTTGTGTAAATATTATATTATTACAAACGAAAGCTTAAATGCTTTATATATCTTTAATTGATAAACTTGCAAAATATTTGCTCATTTACAACTCTGTAAACAATGATTGTAAAACACCTACTGGATGAACCTGCTTTCCACAGAATCTCAAATAAGATATAAACACAATTTTATTGAACGTTTGAAATTATTTTTTACTTGAAAACAAGTCAATATCAATCGTGTGAATGAGAATTATTAAAGAGAAGAATCGGTAAAATATATTATTATAGTTGGCCAACAGCGGCGTTACATATAAAAATAGATACCAATATTAATAACGATATTTATAATACTGGCGGTAAGTAATATTTAAACCTGTTACAAAAGTGGAAATTTATTATCTTAAAGCAGAGATTAAAGCTTATCTTAAACAGGATGACCCCAAAGACAACTTTCAAGTGTCCAGTGCGACCCCAGATCAATATATATATATATTTTTTTTTTTCATGAAACTTTAGTAGAGCTTTTTTCACTGGACTTTTGAGTTTGGTCATGTGGGGGTATTAAGTAAAAAAAGCTAAAATCAAACAGTGATGTCACAATGAACACCTACATTTTCTATAGCTTAAGCATAGAGCGATGCCTATGGGCCTGTTTTACAGTAAGCCATAGTACAAACTGCTAAATTCAACATGGTTTTTCAAATCTTAGATGTTTTGTACATCCACCCTCTACCATACCTCAGCGACCCCATGTGTCCCTACTTATTTATCATCCCGACCCAATTTGGGGTCGCGACCCCTGGTTTGGGAACCCATGTCTTAAAGTGATGTTGAACAGCATAACATGCAGCAAACAACTACCGTATGCTGTGCAGATTTTTCAGGCTTTTAATCGCCATGCAGCTAATTATTTTCACCTTTTCTTCCAGTTGTCATTGAGCTAGACTTTTTCTTGATAGTCACTGGACTAACATCGAATGTTTTTCCTTTTACATTCGGTGCGAAAACACCCCTTGTCATAGCTGGAAAAAGTCATAAAGTGAATTATAAAATTATTACCGTACATATCGTTCATTCAAACATCAAAGTGTGCGAACTGCAACAGCCTATAAGTATTTTGAATATGAATATCCTGGATACATGGATGTTTAAATAAACTTTTCATAATAAATTTGCTTCAAATTTATTTTTAAATTTATAGAATGAGTATGACACTTTTTAAATAGAGAATATAATATGCAGAATAGTAGAACTATGACGTTTCCAATGGATATTCACACTTGTCTTTGAAAATGTACTTAATAAAGGTAATATTGGTAATAACTTAATAAAGGTAATAAAAAACAGTCATTTCACTTGAATATTTTTGTACATTGAAACTTTTAGTGTTAACATGTTTAAAACTGAAAAAATAATTATTACTCGAAGTAATGACTTTAAAATCGTAAATACTCTTGATATGTCCTCCAAAATGTCCAACGGATAAAGCCAAGTCTAAAGCCAATTTCTGCAACCTTCCTCGGGAGTATAATGACAATGACGGTCCTCCATCTGGAATCATAGAATAAAAAAACAATTTTCGATTCAATATTGATATTGATGAAAAACTTATAAAAATGATATCATATAGCTAGAAAAGTACACACTATTTTTTCTTGTATGCCAAATCTTAATTGATTTACCTCCTCCTCTTTCAGTTTGTCCCATTTTCTTCCATTTTGTAAGAATTGGAGCCAATTTTTTTAAAACAAATTCAATCTTCGGTTTTTGATCTATCAAAAATGTGATATAATAATTGATAATTTAAATATCAATTTTATTTTGGATGGAAATAACTTGTATAATAATTACTTGATACATTCTCAAAGTGAACTTTAATTCATCTTTCTCAATCAAGATTTCCTATTTGCCTAGTTCAACAATTTTAGATATCCTGCATTATTAGTTATCACATATGAGTTATCACATATGAATATAGAAAATCCTAACGAGTTGACAAAGGCAATTAAACATTATCAGTAGCTATGTAAATAAACAATATTGCCATGTTTGAACGTCAAAATGAATTTATTCTGTTACGGTTACAAAAATAATTCACAAATATTCTGTTCAACGTATGCAGCTTTACTCAAAAGTAAACTGTGCAGAACAAGAAATGATTCAAAATAATCTCATCAAATTTTCTGACATCATAAGTTAGTGTTATTCATAAATACATAAAATTAGTATTATAATCATCTATGTGGTGTTTTTCAATTGGGCAGAAAGAAGTGTTTTTAATATTTCAGTTCTTTGGCTTCGATCATTGCAATTTGAAATTTTATTAAAAAATGAAGTTCAGCATTGAATTGACTACCTACCGGTTATTTATTTGCAACTTGCAATTATGCAATAAATCATATCTGTATATAAATTTAAATAAAAAGATAGTATATTATCAAACACAGACATCGTTGAAGGAGTCTTTAGAAAGGAGACTTGGAGATGTTACAGTAATTCATTAGTGTTAGTGTGGAGCAAGGCTTTTGAAGCACTTACAAAAGCACTATTTATTTTACAGCATTCTTTTCTAATAATACAGGGTTTCCCAAACTGGGTTTGTGACGGCTACACAAGGGGTCCGCAGCAATATTAAGAGTCTGAAATATATACATTTTACGTATATCCACTGTTACTTGGACATTCATAAACGAGATAAAGTCGTAAGTTGACACAATCGCAAGTTGTAATTGTTAAGAGTCCTTAAAAATGGCAGTGAAAAAGTTGTTGTAAATGCAGATCGTTGCTTTCAGCGTCTGTGAGGTAGACAAACGTCACAGAGCTAAATCGTCGGTGATAATTGACTGCATGCGTTATTAAGTTATCAACAGTAGAGAACTTGTGCGACTTTGTCAAGGTAAATTTGAGGCCCGTTGCAGCAAGGAAGAGGCTTGAATTGAAACCCAGTTAAGGTAATTGTGAGAGACTATCCAAGTATACACACTTAAATTAGTTCCACATGTTACTACCGATAGTCCGGATATTGGGATGCAAATAGATCATAATTTTATAGAATTGCCTTTAGCCTACCAATATTTAACATTAGTATGTATTTTGATTTTCTTGAGTCACAAATTTATCCTTCATTTAAAGACATTTGTGTTCTAAATCCAAATGAAACATTATCCTTCCTCATTGTTTAGGCACATAATTTGGTATAGGATGGGGATCCGTAATAAATAATATCCACTCTCAGGTGACTCTAACTAATAGCAAAATTATTTCAATATTAGTAAAATCTCCAAGAAATAGTTTTCAGTAGATTAAGTTTTTATATAGAACACATATATCTTTCAAAAATCACCTCTCTTTCTAACCCACCTTTTTTACTTAAAAAGGTAACTTTTCTTCCTTGTGAACGTCTCACAGAATCTCCAATAGCTCCAGCAATAATAGCTGATGAAGTTATCATACCAGTAGCTTTTCTCTGAATTCTGTTATTCACACCAGGAATATGGTCAATTCCATTCCCTAAAAAGAATTCCACCAAGAAAATTTGATATCCAAATTACCATTGCATTATGCCAAATTTTGGCTGGAATCAGATCAATGCAATTTGTAATTTATATTCATCTATGAATCACAAAACATTTTTGCTTTGATTAACCTTTCAACTCACAACTCACCTGCTAGTCGGCCTTTTTTACTAGAATCTTTTGCGATTTCTTTATTCATTGATGAAGCAATTCTTCCAAAATCTTTAACTAAATTATTCAAACTACCAGAAGATTCTAAAAACACGAAACCAAAATTGAAGGCACCTTTGTGTATTTCAGGTAGATGATTTTCTAGATATGCTATATGTAAATTCCGTGGAAGTGCATTTAATACCCAAACACTAATCATGTAGTGTTATCATTTATCCCACAAAAATAAAAAGAATGGTTTCAGCTGGAAGCATTCATTGGCTTCTTCATGTTATAAAAGGTAACAGAGGTGCTTGTGACCAACATAGAAACCTAAGGCTAAGCATCTGATAATTGATGAAGTGGTTATGCTTTGTCTTGAAACAATATTATATTCAATAAGGAATTGTGAATCCCATATTTAGAGATTCCATTCAACAATCTCTCAGACCATAATTACAAATAGAATTGAATAATCAATCACCTTGCATTAAGTTTTCCAACTTATCCATCGAAAAATCTTCAGGTAACTGGTTCATTAGTTGAGCTGAAATATGATTGAATCAAATGCATATTCTTGGAAATTGCTATAATAAATTACATAGTGATATGAAATATGATGAAATACTGACTACAGGAAATATAAAATTCTCGATAGTTGATAAGCAGCCAACAGAATGTTTCCCGGGTGAGGCGGTGTATATGGGATCTGAACCAAAATGCGTAACACAAGATGCCGATGCAATATAGTTAAGTCCAATGGTTTAACTATGAAGCCATCGAGCCTGTTTTCATATCCAATAAATATGAAAAATCAACTGCATTCCTGAATGTCTTCATAATTTTAGGAATATTGATTGAAATTGTCTTTTAATATGGCAATGTTTGTTGACTGTCAATTTAAAATGGTAAGATAATATAACTGGCAAGTGGCAATTTTACTATAAATTATTATTGTTACAGTATTATAAACTTTAGAATTCAAAAATTTGATGTTTCAAATAATTATATTTCAGATATCAGATTTGTTTTGAACATTTCCAGATTAAAAATGAATAAACTATTTCTTTATTTTATTAGGTCTATTTTTTACTTTTTTAAGAAAAATGGTAAAATTTGTCTTACATCCTTGATTTTGGGCATCCTTCCATATGTCTTCCATCATCCCTGGATCTGGCATCATCTCTTTAAACTTTCCTGGGTCAAAGTCAGCTCCATCTAAACGAAATTTTAGAAGTTAATTTGGACAATATAATACATAACAACATAATTTTGCAAAACATCGAGCATTATACAACTACAAGTACAATAGTAACTCTACTTACAAAATTAATTCGTTCCGGAAACAGTTTCGTAAACAGAAAATTTCGTAACTAGGAACGCATTTTACCCTATAAATGCCTAATCCGTTCTGAGCCCTCACAAAGCTCGGACATACTATTTGTACAAATAAACGTTAGAATTAGATTACTGCATAATAAATAGAAAAGAAGAAATAACAGAGAAGTAATGAATGAAAACTACGAACGGTATGTTTGTTTACCTTGGCGTTGGTCGACTAGGCTAGGCTAAGTGAAGACCAAGGTAAGTGGGAGGAGAGAGAACGCAATGTACGAAAATAATCACACACGCTGAATTCAAAACTGATGATTTTTCAAATTTTCGGTTTTTGATCTTTCGTATTTAAAAGCATCTTTTTTCATTGGGAGCAATATTTTTACGAGAAGAAGTTTCATAACTTGGAAATCCGGGGTCTTTTATTAGTGGATACTATTCCAAATGCCAACAACATACAGGAAAACCAAGACTCTCCAGTAGGGAATATCTGCAACCTCGCAGCAAGTCAATATATACTTAGCATAAGTTATTGAAAATTTGCATGACCTAAAGCAACACAACCATCGGATAATTCAATCAAATACATACATATTCGGATTGATTCGAAGATATTTTATGATTTATTAGAAATATACTTATTATTATTATTTTGTATCAAGACATAATGTGCAATTGATATTTCGGCCGATCTATATTCCTAAATACCTGGCATAAAACCTCCAGCAGCTGCTCCCATGACTCCAGCCAGTGCCCCCATCTCAGCGAACGGATCTTTCATGTCGTAACCTTGACAATAGCATGATAAATGATGAGGAGTGGTGAAAGAAGTCACACTAATGGAGAATATTCTTGGTTCCATTGTATAACCAAGGAAAAAAAAAAAACTCAAAATTTCTATATAACCCTTGGGTCTTTCATCATAATGTTATAATGGACATATATGACCTTTTGCATTTCTTTACCACTAATCTGAACTCAAAATGCAAAGATTGATTACATGATATATATTATGAAGAATAATATGAACGTGAAGTGAAATCAAATGGGATCACTGAAAGAATGAAAAATAGTTACTTGAACTTGAAGCATCTTCACCCATGGCTTCCCCAAACATTGCTCCAGTCAATCCTCCCATCAATAGCCCCATTATTTCTAAAAAGAACATGAAACTTTCACACTAATAACACTCGAATTGAGCCTGAAACCACAATTTATTATCAAAGTTGAGTCGAAAATGACAAATCTTAATTTACATTTATATTATCAAACAATTAAATAACATTTTAATATGCAATTGGAACAAAATACGATAGATTAAAAAAACTTCCTTCCAATGTTACTAAAGTGAAATTTAACAGTATTTATTTCAGAAACAGATTACCTGGATCTGAGTCGAAATTGCCCACTAGACAAGACATTGGGCCCAAGGCGGACACTGCTCCCTGCATATGTTGTTCAATGTCCATGGGAATTTGTCCTGCAAATTCTGAAACATCAATTCAATAATGATATATGATACTTCACAACATTTTTATTTATTGAAAGGTCTGCAATGACTACCAAGGTTGGTAACTCTCTATACATATTCTTGTACAGAATCTTGTTGGAAGATGGTATAAAACCACCTATAAAACCCACCCTACATACCTATATATATATAGACAGACTCAATTCCAATATTCTTCCATGAAAACAAGCATTCACTTACTGATGTGACTATTTTCAGATTCAGATTCAATTTGTTTGTTTTACATTTTACAGCCTGTTGTGGACTTTCAGTATGAGGGGACAGCAAATGTTTTCGAGTGATTCAAATACTAGTGTAATAGTAAATATGCAAAGTGTTACCTTGCAACTTATCAAACTGCATATTGGAAGCTGCAGAGCTATCAATCATGGACATCACATCTTTCATTCCCTCATCAAAACCTGTGTACAATGTACAAATGTTGATCAATTGATTATATACTTGAATATAAAGCAAATATACTCTCTACTTGTTGTGTTACCTGGCATGTCCGGATTTTGCAAAAGTCCTCCAACAGAATCCATGGCAGATTCCATACTTTGGGAGAGAGAAGTCAGATCTTCTTTATCTGGATATTCATAATAGAAAACTGTTTTTCAACGCCATAAACAGCAGACCTAATAATCGCTACCATTCAGTAGAAAGTCGCACTTAATTAAGATTTTTTAATACAAGATAGGATTTCCTTATATTCAAGTATAATCGCATTCTAATATTGGGTTTAGGTACACCTGTATATTACGATAATTACAACCATATACAAAAAAAAAGCTTATATAATCTCACCAACAAGAGCATTGAGAGAACCCATAAAATCCTGCCCCGCTGCATCGGAAAACACACCTGAATATAAACCGCAAATTCAGTAGTTAGCAAACAACCATGCTCAGGCGATTTATTGCTGCTGATTGGATATTACGAATGAGCGATATATATAAATGATCATATATACAACTGTAAGTGAGTAAAAGATCAGGGAAAGTGCCGAACGTTTTGATGTGAACCAGTGAATTTGATAAAATATCGGTGTATTAAGGTGTATTAATCGTGCTTGCTAACGCCATAGTGTAATTCGACTTAATAAACAAACGTTTCTCCTTATTTTACTTCTGAGATATCGAGTATATATTGCGTTGCCTGCTTTTGTAAAATACAAGTTGTGATCCGTGGAAATGATCGAAGTGTAACATGATGATAGGTGGATACTAAGTAGGCCTATTATACCACCTTTTAATCATATGTAGTATGCATTAATTTCTACGCATAAACCAAGATTATGTTTCATGTTCACAACAGCGCGCTATCAATGAACGAATGGTTTTCATCCTGGTTTAGACTAAGTTGTTTCAGGGATTCGGCCATTGAAATATATATATATTGTGTAGCAAATGTGGAATGTAACTATGAATTTAAATGAATTTATCGTAGCAAGACCTTATTCTGTATGCAGTGCTTTTCTCTACCGAGCGATCAATGACGTATCAGTTTGGCTTACTCCACTAAAGAAGACGCAGATTGGGCCCATCTTCTCCCTACAACTGTAATCTAAGTACATTACGATACAGTAAATTCACAAAAAACAAATTTTGCAATAGGAATTGAATTATACGGGCATTTTTATTACGTTTGACGATTTCACACTTTATTGCACTTCTGGTCCAGTTATTATTACGACTGAAGCAGAACTCGGCGATTGCTGCGTTAATTACTTCACGTTGAGTCAAATTTCGTGTAAAATGACTTTGCGAGAGGATATTGCTAAACCTTTTTGCCATCGCAGGGTTATTCACGATACCGCAGTCCGTTTACAGCCTATCAATCGAGAGAGTGATTTTCTGATATGTGTAGGGTAAATTCAGACAGTCCAGGAGAAACAGTATTTTAGGAAAGCCAAAAAGTGATTTGAAATTAACGAAATTGAGCTGTCCAACATCATATCGTTTGCAATTGATAGCGCCCTTCCCATGATTGTCCGTTACCGTGTCTTCATTACAATCCTTTAAGAAGAAAATTCAAATATGCAAATGATGCGCTGTACAATTCGTCGGAAACTTTTATTGGCCAAAAATATTCGCGGTCATCTATTATTTCATGACGATATTCATGGAGATAAAACTCCCTGCGCTAAACATTTGCTTATTTAAACAATTATGGAATGAGAATGATGAAGTATTTGAGTGCTTACTGCTTCACACCGAAATAAGATAGCTTTCTAATGGGATCCGCTTTACATAATTTTACTCACTTTTTGATACTGTTGTTGAACCCTTTCGGACTAGCGATCCGATTCTCGCGAAAATGTTATAGTAGTAAAAAGTGATATCGCTTACTTGGCAGACATATTCTCTATATTTAACAAACTGACCTCTCTACTGAGACAAAATCAATCTGATAAAACTTTATCGACACTGCCTGGGTTCAATATTAAGCTCGTGGCCTATCAGCGAAATTTTACTGTACGAGAGTTTTTCCAATGCTCAAAATGATAACAGTGGCAAGAATTACACAATGACATGGGAGTTTGTTTCAAGAATGTACTTTAATTTTAGATTTTGAAAACGATAATTGACCCATTCAGTAATATTTACGAACATGGAATTTTTTAGGAGGAACGTATCACATTGCAAAGCAATTTTGAACCCAAACCAAAGTTTATGGTTTTATATTAATCGTTCGAAATCAAATGAAATTGAAACATCCTCACGTGTGAGATCGGGCCAAAATTTTTTTTACTTTTCACAGCTCATACTTGAGTACCATGACCGCGTTTCTAGATAGAAAGAGAACCCAAATCTGACATAGTCAACGAAACATAAAACTGTTTCTGACTAAAATGAAGCCAGTAAGCGGGTGGCGTTTCACCAGGCTCGTCGCATATCTCATTAGATTGAACTAAATTGAGAATAACTTGAGGTCGTCCAAGGTGACGGCCCAAGTCTACGTGGTGTCTGGTGAGTACACGCTGCCAACTAGACCAATATGCAAATTAGTCACAAATATGTGAATCAATTAGAGCTGGCTATTTACACGTATTCTGAAACAAGAAATAATAATGAAAAGAGAAAATAGAGACCGGGAAACTCAGGAAATTGGATTTAGGTAGAGTAAGTTGTTTACGACACTTGTTTTTATTTTGTAGTACTGCGTTGCGATATTTTAGTCGAGTGTGTTTGAGGTCTTGCTTGCTTGAAGTTGACTACTGGAAACTAATCGCGTGCAACTTTGCAATGAGTTCGTATTCATCCGTAAATATAACATGAGGAATTGAGGAATCTGAGCTGAACCATAATTAAAATAAAGAAATGAAATCAGGCTTGAACCACAAACATTTGAGGGTGGAAATGCCCATGGCTATGACTCTATATGGGTGCAAATGTCCGCGAGTGCAAATGTACGTAGGTGGAAATATCCGTGGTGCAAATGTTCGCGGCTGCAAATGTACTGGGTTCAAATGTCAATGGATGTAATTCGTATGTGGGTGCTAAAATCTGAGAGTTCGACTTCTCCATAGGTGAAAAAGTATACCGGTGCGAAAGTCCTGGTTGCAGTTTACGAGTACAAACATAAGAAAAACCGGGGCCAACATTGTCATGTATAATCTCATGATATTAAACGGAGATCCAGTGACTGACTAAAATGAAATGTAGTCCTAGTGAAATAGAGTCCCTCAGCGAAGTAGAAGCGTCTGTGATAATATTTAACGGCATTACATTATTACAACACATTATGTGGGTGTTTAAACTGGTATTTTTTTTTAATGATTTTGATATTACCATATATTGGGTCTGATACCTTTTTTAGTTTACTAAGTCTTATCTCTTTACGTCTGTCATCTGGTTCTTGTGCGCTGATCAGTTTTATAATTTGTGTTTAGTTGAAAATTAGTCGATTAAAGACTAGTTTTAAAATAAGAGTGGCCTGCTGATCTATGAGGCTACCACAATTTGATCGACTCATGATAATGGACAGACTCTTTAGGCCGGAGAGGCTCTTGGTAAATTCAAAGGAATCAGAAGAAGCAAGAATTAGGCATTGTTTCAATACTGTTGCATAAAGAATAAAAACATCTTACAAATTAAAAGCAGGGCAGGGAATCCACTTATTAGATGCATTGTAGCTCTAGCTTTTTCTCTGTGGTGCTATCCTGTAAATGAAAATAACACAATTCAATTTATAATACGTTCACGGAGCTATATATAATAAAGGTGTTCAAATAGTACAACAAGCTTTGGTTGACCATTACTTGAATACAAGAATGGGGATCATGCGACGAAATGTCAAGAGATACACAGCGTTGAATAGTTGATTGGAATCTCATGGTGCGCACTAGGGCATGACAGTTTTATACTTTGTTCTCGTTGTCAAAAAAATCAGAAGCATTTATCTTTAGATTTCGAGTTTCACGAGTATTTGTAATAGTTTGGTCGGTAGTACCAAACTAAATATTAGCATATTGCGCATCCACATGATTCGAAAATGTTGTCGACGTGAAATTGGACATTTTGGCAGAAAAGACAGATTTGATTTTGCGAGTCCAAGAGGCGTATTCACAATCTCGACAGGAAGTTGACCATTCATCAATATCTCGAAAAAAAGAAGACATAACATACAGACTGCGGGATCGCTCCCCGTTTCTCTAGCTGCAAGCGTCATACCATACGTATGGAGTGCTAATATCCACAGCGACATTTTTATACCACGTTTTTTGATACGCCCGTCACTTCAACTGTTGACACGCTTTGTTGAAAACCCGCAAATGGTCAGAATAGGAGATTAACGCCTCAAAAATAATTTTGCAAAAAAAGAAGAGAATAGACCAGAAAAACAAATTTATACGAGCTAGGTATGAACAGGCTGGGTAGCTAAGGTTAGTTTAAAATTACAAGGGCTCAAGCGCCATAGCGATTAAGGTTTGTTACGTGGCCACTACCATGAAACACCAGTCCAAAACAGTTTCACGGTGGCGGGACTCAAAAATATTATAGTCTATAAATGTTTGAAACATTTTAATTAATTTGAAACTTTTAAACCAACCTTAGCTCAATATTGAAAATTACTTCAAGAAAAAAAAATTATAAGCTAAAAAGGGTATAACAGTTATTTTATTATCTAACTTATGTAGAATGTTAGAAAATTACAAATATGAAAAATAATTGACGTAGATAGTTAGGATCCGAAGCCACTAAAGTTTCTGGTTGCTTAAGGTAAGATTCAATAGTTTCACAACCAACTCTAAAAAAGTTTAAGACTCCAAACATGAATCCGACTCCCCAGCCCTGGTTGTGAAACTGTTGAATCTTAAAGCGCAATCGTTACTTATTACGGCATATATATACACTGTATAAACTTGATAAGCAAATAGAAATATTTAAGGGCATGTTTTGAAGTAGCGTGATTTGATTCCATTTCATGATTCTCAAAGTTAACATCAGACCTGGGTCGATAACGTTCACCCAACCAAGAAGCTCGGTTTAATTTGCGAACGAAGCAATGAAAGATATTAGTCAACAACGATGAGCATAGCAACGATAAGACTATACATGCCTGGAAAAACTGGAAGACCCCTCTTTCCTTCCTGTGTCGCAGACTCGCAGTCGGTATCACAGTTGAGATGAAGAAAATTTAAACTCGTCGGGTCTGGTGTGGCGGTAGGGTGTCGGTACCGAGATGTTCTCGTTCAAACGCAATATAACTGTGATGTCATAATTTCTATATTATTTAGACCTTTGTTTAAAACGCTTTCAATGACATAATAGAAGATCAAAGTTGCCAGAAGCGATGCAACCATTGAGATGTATCTCAATGGATGCAACCGTATGGATGCAACGCCCAGGTAATGGTCGCCGTCTTGTGCCTATTGATCTCGGCCATCTAACAAGGTGCCTTATGAAAGGTTCGCACACAATTGTTGAAACATACCTATTATTTTCACTAATATTTTAGGTAGAAAAATTTTGAAGGTCGCGTTTTGAAGTGGAATCTTAGCCGAACATGATGATATTCTTTCATGTTCGCCAAATTACATTTATAGTACATTAAATTGTCTTTGAAGACAAGTATACCGGTTCCTTGTTGCTTCCGAAGTAAGTTGGCCATTCTCTTCGGCATAATTGATCATTTGCCAATGACGTTACTTATATTCTCACAAATGGAAAGTTGTATATATATATTCGTCGAAATTACAGACCGACTTAACTTCGCTTCAATGGCCGTTTCTATTTTCGGGTTAACACTTTTCGTCTGACAAGCTTTTTAATGCCCGGCTGCTCAGAAATGGTTCTACGTTGTGCTTGTGGCAAATTTAACGCATTTAGATAGTCGGTAAAAATAAATATTCCTGTGAAGTGTAAAGCTTCTGTAGCTATGTCTGGGTATGCGTTTGGG
The DNA here is from genome assembly GCF_964204865.1 of Styela clava. Taxonomy (NCBI): domain Eukaryota; kingdom Metazoa; phylum Chordata; class Ascidiacea; order Stolidobranchia; family Styelidae; genus Styela; species Styela clava. The sequence continues at coordinate 29,634,867 of NC_135251.1, forward strand.
AGTTTTTACCATACGACCGCAAGGTATATATCACAAAGACGCTTTTCAACTAATGATCATTTGAAGTTTTAACCAACTGCCTTGTATAAGATGACCTCATCGTTGATCCGTTGGGTTCATTTACGAAGGGATTCCGTAATCATTCCTTCACAATTCTTGCGTCGTTTGCGCTAGGAAAGTAGCGTTCAAACGCCTTTATAATAAAAGCCAAGTTAGCTGCGAGCCAGCAGACACGTTGTTAGCGAGAATCATTTTGTCTGGAAGATCTTGTTCGAATTGACGCAGCATTATTGCGACATACTGACATGGCAATTGTTTGGGAAGTCAATCCTGTTGCGTTTGTCTGGTTTGCTGTTCTTAATCGTAGAGTTTGTGGTTGTTATATTGTAAAGGTATTATTGAGACGTTGTCCGTTTTTAGGTTTCCTGTGGTTCCTGTGGCCCAGTGGTAGCCGACCACTGATTTGGAAGATCTCCGCATGTGACGTAAGCTCAAGAAAAAAAGGATTCCGCAAGGGAGCCATATTCTCCCGACATGGTTCATTTTTCGCTCGCAAAGCCTTCGCCGAACGTCGACGGGGCGACGCCGATTTTGCCCCGGTTGCTCATTGTATATCGTATTCTCTTTTTTATCTTCCACTCGCCGCGTTTGTTTTCTGTTTCTTTTACTAAATCATCGGGGCTAGCCCCGAAATTATGACGACACAATGCCGACGTTTCTTACAACAACGTGTTGACATACTCACGCATTCCTTCTCGTTCGTTGGTTGCTTGAAGAGTTGATAGTTTCCTCGCCTTCGTTTTTGTCGCTTGTTTCGCTATTTGAATCAGTTAGAGACCTTTAGTCCATTTGCTTTCGATTTTCCACATTCCTTTTGAGCTCCTCACTTCTTTCCGGCTTCGCATTTCTTAGCCTTAGACCTCATAATGAATAAGGTTGATGCACTACTTCGCACTCCGTTTTCGCAGCTGCCGCTGGAACAAAAATTAGAGGTACAACGTCTTGGGCCTTATCAACCAAAAAATTGTTCACTGGAACAATCCCATGACGGAGGAAAGCGTCGGCGTACATTCTGCGCAGAAAACACGAATGGTTGTGTTACAGCGAGGACAAAAATGCACTTTTTTGTTTTTATTGCCTACTTTTTGCTACCGCCCGTGACTCACGTTGGTGTAAATTTGGTTTTAGAGATCTTAAACATCTTTCCGAGCGTGCCAGGGATCATAAATCTTCTATGGAGCATCCGGACAATGCAGTAAAATACCGAACATTCGGAAATGTTAATATTGCAGCACAGTTGGATGAAGGACGCGCGGTTTCTATTCGGCGGCACAACCAAAACGTCGAGAAAAACCGCCATGTTCTCGGTCGATTGATAGATGTTTTGAGGTTCATTGGTTGTCACGAGCTGTCCCTCCGTGGGCACGATGAACGGGCTGGCTCTTCTAATAGAGGGGTATTTTTGGATATGGTGGAATACACCGCATCCCTAGATACAGTATTGAGAGATCATCTTGATGCCGCAACTGTTTCGAAAGGGACATCTAAGGATATCCAAAATGATTTGATCGACTCAATGTATAAAATTTATTTACAACATTTGGCTCTGGAAATTAAGAATTGCCAGTTCCGTTCGATTCAGTCTGACGAGACAACTGACATCACGTGCGTTTTCCAACTGGCTGTGATTTTTCGGTTTGTGAAAGATGGTAAACCTACCGAGAGATTTCACAGCTTTGTACCAATCGTTGATCGCACGGCTTGCGGGATATCGGCTGTACTGAAAGAAGTGTTACAGCCTTACAACGCGAAGTCAAAATTAATAGCTCAAACTTATGACGGCGCGGCAGTCATGAGTGGGTCGAAACATGGTGTTCAAGTTTATATAAAAGAAGATTTTCCTCATGCGCATTTTTTACATTGTTATGCACACCAATTTAACCTCGTTATTAAAAATATGTGTCTTGATACCCCTCTCGTCCGTATATTTTTTGCAAATGTTCCGGGGTTTTCTTCATTTTTTTCCGTTTCGCCGAAGCGCTCTGACCTCCTTCGCCAGATATGTAGCCGCCGTCTCCCAGCTTGTGCACCAACACGTTGGAACTTCCAATCACGCGTGGTGCAGGGCGTGTCCGAAATTAGGTCTGAGCTCTTTGAGTGTTTCAATGGCATTCAGAGCTCTCCGGTTTGGGACGAACGCTCTGTGAGGGAGGCGGCAGGTCTAAAGCGTCTGCTAGAAGATGGTGAGTTTTCATTTTTTCTCGCTTTTTCTTCACAATATTCTATCACGTGGATGTATTATACGGCGCATTGCAGTCAAGGCTAATGGATGGAGCGTCTGTGCAGTCGTGTATTTCAGACTTCTGCGATGCTGTATCTCGTATCCGGGAAACAATAAAATACGACGACACATGGAGTGCTTCTTTACGACGCGGGCAAACAACGCAGCGTTTGATTTTGTCTGCAAAGGAATGCTGTGACATTCTGGTGAATCAAATAGGCGATCGTCTGCGCACTGAGCATCTTGCCGCGTTCTCTTCGATGAACCCCAAAAATTTTTCAAAATTTGCACGTCAATTTCCCATCCATTTGTTGGCTACTGTCTCCAAATTTTACCCCATGATAAACGTGGGTAAATTGGAAAATGAATTGCGATGAATATACACCAATCAAACTTTTTTGAACATCACATCAACTTGCGCGCTCTATGGGTTCCTCATAGATGAGTGAGCGACGCATGTCCTTATCTTTGCATTACCTTTCCTTTCTTCATAGTAACGTTTTAAACCTTATTTTAGGTTTTGTCTGCTTTCCCGAAGTTTCTGTTAATATGTCATTGTATTTATCTGGGTAAATATTGCCTTTCCTTTTGAAAGAGGTTTCAAAATAAACTATGTCTATATTTATTAATCCCTTGACTTGGACCGGTTTTAAAGACACTTTCTTGTCGTTAAAAATTGTCGCTTTTGCCGATTGGTTGTTACCGATGGAATGGTTTTATACTCATAAAATGATGGGAGAACTTACAGCGCTCATCCTGTCCCCGTAGATGAGGGTGACTTGGTCCGGCAGTAGCTTGCCCCGGTTGTCAAAATGACCACGCGCCGCCACTGGCATTTTACATCATTTCGGTTTTCTCGAGGACATTACGATAGAAGAGTTCATCAGATTTCCTCTGCAAATGTGCCAACATATTCCTATCCCTTTTAAAGTAGATACGCTATGATATATATCCTATCAGGAATTTGTTTTTAAACCTAATATTTTCGTGTTCGATAGACTTGCGAGTTTCCCTAGGGCAGGGATGGCGAACCACTGACCCGCGGGTCACAAAGTGACCCACCGCGTTTTATTCGTGACCCGCCAAGGCACGAATAAAATAATAAAAAGATGCTAACATATCAGTGATAAAAATTGATAAAACCGGCCATAAATTAATCTAACAATACCTAAACTATTATAATCTACCCAGTGGCGTATCTACGTAACATGGCGCCCATGGCAAAGTTAAAAAATGCGCCCCTCGATAGTTGGTTAAAGATTTATAATGACTGTTATTGAAATGCTATACCTGTACGATATTATTTAAGTAAAAATGCGAGTTTCAGTCGTCTCCAATTTGAAATAATTCTATTGAAACATGTTGTGATTAAAACTTTTTGCCGTTTTTGTGCCCCTGTCTAAACAGCGCCTATGCAGCGAGCCATGGCTGCCACACCCTCGATACGCCACTGAATCTACCGTCAGTTGGGCAGTCAGGGCCGCGAGGGCTCATATTCAAATTGTTAATTTCGGGCCGGTATGGTAATTTTCAAAACCCCTAATCTTGGACGCATGTCTGCATCTGCACCGCTGTGAACCATTATTCAGCTATTGGCTCTGACATCGTTTGGGGCAATGGGGCAGTGTAAAAGTGCCTTAATGAGGTTGAAATTTGATCGAAAAACAGAACACTGTCAGGGTGGGATTCCCTCCAAACTCTTTGGAACCGTAAAACATTTTACCGCATCATCCTAAACGTTTATGGTAATTCAAATGCGTGTTTTCGTACTCTAATTTCATAAAATCGAGTGCCTGAATCAAGTCCCTGATAGAAGTGCTGCATAAGTAAAGCCTGAAACTACACCAACAGAAGCCTAAAAGATTTGTTTCAGAAGTTTCTTATAGATACAAACATTGATCATATATCTGTGACCCACTCTCTTCTGTTCCGCGATAAAAATATAATTTTTGACCCATTCATTGAAAAAGGTTCGCCATCCCTGCCCTAGGGCCTAGTGATTCAAGGTTTGAAGTATCAAGTATCACATTTGTTTTATCAAGTTATCAAATCGTGCAAGCCATTTTTTCCATCTTGGTCCGGCACTTGACAAATCAGCGTAATTAAAAATTGGATAGTCCGGTAACACAGACGCCATTTTTCACGTTTGAAATAAACGGTTACACTAAGTACGGTAACGTTACAGTAGCGCTTAAAGCAAACTTTTCGACGAGCTTTTCTATTCCCCGTATTTTGGAGACTTAGAATAATCCTCGTCGCCAGATGTAATATTCAAGGGCTTGAATCCAAATAACACAGGCTTCAATTGCTCACGGAATATATTATATTGCATGAAAGTAAATAGAAATACAACATATGTCCGTCACTCACATAGAGTAGTAACTAGAATGTTCTATCACATGGCCCAAACTAGATCACTAGATTTCCTCATATTATTACGTAATAGACCTAATATAAGACATAGAACAGGCCTGCCCAACCTTTTTCGTTTCGCGGGCCACTTTCAAGTTACGAAATTTGTTGCGGGCCGCAAACGTTTATACCAATCATTAATACCAGCTAAGCCCTGATTTCGGTGTAGGTAATTTACGTAATACATAAAAAGCAATTTTAGTAACATCAAATCAATCAATTTGATAATTGCTTTCTGGTTACTAAGTAGGGCTGGCAAATAATTCGAATATTAGAATAGCAGTTTACTATTCGAATATTTGGTAACACGGGGCGTGGACATGACAATTGTGGTTTTTTGTAGACCACACAAGAGCACACAAATCACGTCGAAATTGAGTGTTATATTTGCATTATATATAGGGTTACCATATTTTTGTGACTTCAAATCGGGACGCCTCTATAGACAACGACCCCTTAGCTGTGATTTTGTAACTTCACATTTTCCGATTTTACTACATAGGCCTACATTCCTACATTTAAAGCTGTCTCGGCTGTCTTTATTGACCATATTGTTATCGAAATTTCATGCGCATATTCTTTGTCCAAATATCGGGTTCAGTTCGAAAAATAGGAAGGAATTGACGTTAACGAAACCGGTACAAATAATTCGAATTTAGAATAATTAGTATTGGTTTTACATGCGATACGCCTGCCATCAATGGGAATCAGCGGGAAACGAACGCATTCACCTTCATTAAGTAGGCTAGCGCTGCGCTACACAGAAATAACAGTAACGAGAACATGTTTGTGTATTATGCTGGAAAAGCGGGACCTTTGGCTGACTTATCGGAGCGGCGGGACAAAACGCTGAAAAGCGGGACGTATGGTAAGCCTAATTATATAGCATTTTGATTCATTCGTTTTCAGTAGCTATGATACTGTCTCAATGTTTAAATGAGCGTTATGTGGGCAAATGTCGCGGGAATATCAAGTTTAAGTTGGCCGTTTCGTAAAATTCGACACCAGTACAAATATTTATTAAAGTAATATTACGAAGATTTCTGGACGAATACCCTATATAATACTGATTCGCGAGCAATATGCAGCAATGTCAATTTCATCAGAACTATTGACGGATACGCAGTGACGACATTTCCGAAATCTAATTTACCCAAACAATTGATAGAAAAAAACATAAAAGGACGAGTCCCGGGACCAGTATCAAAGATATTGTTGACTTTTTATTTTACGTTGGCGATAAAGACGATCAAAGCAGACACGTAATAAAACAATCAGAATGGAATTAATTTGCAAATTTAGGCTCCAAATTCATTACTATGATTGCACTCAGCGTTCGTCCTGAATGATCGCACAATATCTTTCAAGTTTGCCGAACAGAACGCTCAGTTCAGCGAGAAATAAAAAAAATACTGACGTCGATGTCCACCAGGGTGCAAGACGTAATAATAAGAACCGGCATTTGAATGCAGATAATGACAGCAATAATCACACCGAAACCACGAAACATAATTAACCTATATATTGATATGGAACATAGTAAAAACATCAAAAGTCTGCTTACAGCTTTATAGGGTGGGCCGCAAAAAACAGACAGGCAGGCCGGCGCATGCGGGCCGCGGGTTGGGCAGCCTTGACATAGAACATAGCAGTATTCCATGGACATTACAACTGCTCCTCCACACACTGAGAGAAACCATTTTTCGTGTAATTGTCCGCTTTTAGCAGTCTAATTTGTCCTAGTGGGATTGGTTCCTTGTGTAGCGTACCGCAGTCTATGAAATAATTATTCAAGTTCAGAATATCTTTCAATATGATCCGACGTCCAGTTTCCTCTCAATATTCACTTCAATTTAGGCTATTTTATTTTATTGTAATAATGACATAACAATTGGCAGTGTCTAGATAGATCACAAAAAGGTAGAAACAAAGTCTGTTGAACCAACGACTAACATACCGGTTGAACACTATTTCACTTAAGCTCGACGGGCCATTTTAAATTGTTACGCGGGCCGGATTTGGCCCGCGGGCCGCTGTTTGGGAACCCCTGATTTAAACGGTGTGAATTTTTGATTTTATTGAGGGGCATTTCTCTGATCTTGCCCAATAATTTATGAAAATGCGGTTTCGATTAAAAGATCGAATTAAACTCGCCGCGTGGTGCGCACAAGATACATACATAAGCCTCGAGACTTTTCTATTTCTAATGTATACGGACGACATTCTTCGTGATTTAAGGGGAATTTTCAAAAGTGCGATTTTCATGGGAAACTAACATCATCGAACGGCGATGCGGTTTCGGAAATATGAAAGGAGGTCAAAGTAAACAAAAACATGTTGATACCCAAGTAATGGTGTCACGGTCTTGACAAAAAGCGGACTGGAGGGTGTGTTGGTCAATGATATATCGTGTTGTCGGGTACGCTCCGTCAATTCCCCAAGTCTAACCATCTTCATTCGATACGGTACTTTATATTTGCGTTGACAGACAAGTGCACCGCTCTTGTTCAGGTCGACTTGTTCCAATTGGCGACCACATGAGTTGACATGACAGTACAATATGAAATAAATGGCGTCATTTACTGTGCAACCACAATTGAGAAACTATACATCTAAACAAAAATAAACTTAGTAGCGTTCACAATATATATATATATATAATAAAGAAGCATCGTAACATGTCATGCAGCAATGTCACAATTTTTGTGCATACTACTAATCACTGTAATTAGGCCAAATCGCCCTTGTGATACCACAGCAATACCCATTTTTACAGAGTAGATCGTAGAATGAGTAATGACAGAGAGAAGTGTCAATTTGTGCGCTAAGAGCTATTGCAAAGTTAATTATTTTGACATAAAAGATTTCAAAGTCATTCCTTGATGAGACATTAATAGATAATTTTACGGAAATTAAAAAACTTCTCTAAGCCAAAATGCCGAGAAGCAGTTGTATACAAAGCACTGTACATGAGACTACAAATTATCCAAAAATGCAACCATTGTATTAAATCGTACAGAAAGGATGGTCAGAAGAAGGGTAACATGGATACAATATTGTTTAATGTTAAATATAAGAACTATTTGAGTGAATTTACTTTTCAGATTAGAACGCATAATAATTAGAGCGTATCTAGGGCAGAATATACACATTTGTGGTTGAAAAGACGATGTCAAAATCTAACGAATGAGCGCTATACTTTAAAAGAAACGATTATTCGTCGGTTGTTGACTATTTTTCAAAAACATCACAGAATTAGAAATTACAAAAGAAGGCTGAAAAGTTATGAATGAAAATATAACAGTTTCAATGTTATGAAATTCTACAGATATTCAACGCCTCCAAGGCTGAATTGCACAACAACCAAAGGTCTGGTTGAAAGATTTGTACAGTCTTATACAAGAATTTGTGGAAAGAGGCACATGTTTGTGATAGAGGTATTTTCCGTCATTATGTATTTTTAATAATCCGATTTCTAATACTGTATGTCATATCCACAAATACCTGAATTGAAGAAAATATCGAGTCTTAGAATTGCAAACAATATTATTATTATTAAACAGGAAAATAGATGCATACATATAATAACTGTGAATTCAGTTATAAGAAATTTGTAATATATTTTATTTTTTAATCGGGGAAATGCCATAATAGGTGATCATGTTAGGTGAAGTTCACTGTTTAAGTTCAGTTCTAACTTGATTGTTTCTTACTTTTACTGATCATCAGTCATTTGTGATAAATATAAATTGATGAATAAAACACAGAACATTCTCCTGTTTATTGGCGATTCTTCACAGGATAAACATGCGGACATGCATATGACGCAGTAGAGTTACAGTAACTTTGGGGGTTTTGTTGCGAAAAGTCTTTCAATTTTGAGTATACATACTTACCTTTTCCGTTTCAAGAATCTATGAACTAGGCTACAACAGCAATTCGCGATAGATCTATATGATTGGTCCAAAAATAGCTTCTAAATTGGACTTAGTTTAACGGAAACTGGTTGTTTGAACTGTCATGACCTCGTTTTATGCAAACAGGTATACAAAACTTTTTACTTGGAAGATGTTGAGGGATTATCACCCAACAATGACTGCCACTTCATCACATAAATATCTTATTGGACACGTAGTGGACATAACGATCGTTTTAATATTATGTTGTTCTTGTTGTTATTTGACACAGAATAACACACCTAGTGGAAATATTAAAAAACGCTTTTCTCTTCGAATACTGGACCCATTGCTTTGAAATTTTCAGTGGTTGAAGATAAAATTTTTCCCCAGAAGGCTATTACTTTTATTCATTTTAAATATTTCTGTTAGCTCTATGAGATTTGTTTTTGTTTGCTATGACGTCATTAAACGTTCTGCGGACATCGGACGCCATTTTATGTCCTACTGTACTGCTTCGCTTGGTGTGAATATATTTGTAGACTGTGATCTGACGGTACGGTACACCGTACTGTACTGCGAACAGACGTGTCCATATATTTGGGCGTAGCTCTCTTGTTTTTGCATCAGGAAATTTCTAGCAACTTATGCTTTGGCGTTATGGGATATTTACTTTGTTACATTATATTTCGTGATTGATTTCGGGCGTCGCCCCTTGCCAGTGTCGCAACCTTTTCATGTCAAGATTAAGCTGATACTAACATTTTGAAACAATACAAAAGCATTTCACTCTTGTCCTCTCTTGGTGGCAAAATTTCAGAAAGATAATAATACTCGAAACAAATTTGTTTAGCGTTTTTCACGACCTATTGTTATCTCAAGATTAGAATGCGATGCGTTCATTTGATGTTTGTTTATACAATACTATAAACAGAAAACTCCATATCACGTTTGCCACGGGTGTAAATAGATTTATCCTGAACTCCAAATAGATTAATGATTGAGATCGTCACACTTCTCAGAGAAATTTTGTGACAAAACCCAATTTGACCACAAACAATTTTGATTCAAACATTCAGCTCAAACACAAAGGAATAGTTTCAAGGTTTGTATAAAAATTGACGCGAAATTCGTAATCTGCGAGAAATGTCAATATATATAAGCAGTTAATCTAAATTATTTACGGCAATTTATGATGCATTATACACCTGGTTAATATTGACATATCTTTTGAAAAACTCGAATCATATACCCAGGTTGCCCTCAGTTATTACGTTCATCATGCATCTATGACCAATCTTGAATGTCGCACAGTTATGGTGAGGGATATCATTTTAATGACTAGTAATTGCTAAATGTGCAAATATCTTTAAACATTCGTAAAAAACCAAATATACTGTATATTCAATTTTAGTATATTTTACGGATATAAAGACAATATTTGACATATTGTCTTTATTATAAAAGTTTGTTTTCAGTCTATGTTTTTTCGCAATTTCAATCTATAAATATATTTTCGTTTTCCCTAAATATAGTTTTGACTTGCCTTTAACCGGAAACATAAGCATTTTTTATCTACAAAATATAAATGTTATATAATTCTCTTTATTTTGTATATAAAACGAAGTGTCAAAACATACCGAGCGAAAATGAACGATTTGCATCTTTTACGAATAAATAATAATATTCACGGCCGTGTCGAATTAAATAATCATTAATGCCTCAATAACGTGTCAAATGTCGTGTCCATTAAACAAAAAAATGATACAGTCAATCCGATATGCCACATCTTAAATCATTAATTATGGTGATCGTTTATTTCTAATGATGAGAACAAGATGACTTTGTGTTCAAATGCGTCAACTCATATATAGAACATCTAACACATGAAAATTGTCCGTGTTCAAATAATCTATGTCTGCAAATATTTCATGTCGGATTTTCAAATACACCTTTCTATTAATCAGAAACTAAACAATGGCATTTTTTGTACAGGTAGCCCTGGATTGACATAGTTATTTGATTGCTAGCGCTCGGCCTTGTAACATGTGACGATTAGGCAAATTAACCCACACCGATAAGAGGATAAAAGAGTGTAAATTTGCAGATGCTGGTAACGGGGTGAAATGAAGCGAAAACGGGAAGGATTAGACTAAGCGAGGGTGAGATAGACCTGCGTTTGACGTTTGTTTAGACAAAGTCGCTCGAGCGACAAGCGAAAGGTCACTTTCCCACGCCGGGAGATGGCGGGCACACGTGTTAGACGTGTCGAATGACCATATTCGCGAAAACAAAACTCTGATTTATGATCTCCAGTCGTGCGCGAGGAGTGAATGAGCGACCATTAACCCCATAGTCCCTCACCACATAACGCGAATCTTAACAATAAAAACTTTCATACAGAACCAGAACAAATTTATTCCCCCAAAACGGCGGTGAATATGGGTTTCTAGCACACAGCATCTACATTCCTCACTTGCCCGTCACAGGAAATAAGATTGAAACTTTGAGTTGTAATCTAATAACAAGAAAGAACTAAAATATTGGCTGCTTTGGTTTAACAGTATAAAGGCAATAGATATAAACAACGGAATATTTAGCGAAAGGTTTCCGCCTTTAGAACGCGGAAATGACCTTTTGCTTTAGAAAGCTTGAAATCGGATATTAAAAAGGACGCTTTGTTGGAATAAACACCGTGTTTGATTTTGCCATCACTTCCGTGTTGTAACTGAAGGTGTTTCTAAGTATCATTGCGCCCATTGTAGGAATGATGTAGTAAAATCGGCAAATAGTATTAAAAAAATATAACGTTGTATACGAGTATTTGTTTCATAATATTCAAATGTAACAATATAATAGTTTTCAGGTAACTATCACATAAGAATGACATTTCCTTACTCTATTTATTTTGACTTGCTGTAAGATGTGTATCCAAATTTTCAGTGACAATGTTGACATATTATTTATGTGAAAAATAAATTTATGTTTATTGAATTCTTTTGGGAAGTTAGTATTGTATATTCGGGTTGGTAAACTTTCAGACCACATACAGTCATACACTGTTGAAGATGCCTAATATTGACATATTCTTCGACTATACTATATTCAGAGCGTTTTAAATGTGCGCTCCGTAGAAGTAAACGTATAAGAGAATAAGAGCGTGTAACTAAAATTTACAGTGTCACTAAGTTTTTCACATCATCCAAGTTGTTATTTAAAGATAGTATAACGACATGCTATTAAAATGCGATATAGTTCATATATGGTAGTATGACATTGATCTGAAAACGGTAAAAGAGGTTTTGCGAAATACTCAAACTAAATACTGCAGAATGTTAACCGATAAAAAAGCTATCCATTAGCCTCGCCTCGATGATTTTATTTTTCATAAAATATTTAACAGAATTTTTCTATAACAAAGTTGCTAGGACGGAAGTAAATAAATTTACAAACTGAATTATTACCCAAATTTAGCATATTGATGGAATCAACTATAAAGCTCATGTGTTGGGGGTATGAAACGTAATTTGGACTAAGTCTGAGAGGACATGCGCTATAAAACATTTGTATATTTGTTATTTGCTATTTATTCAATTGAAAAAGTTTAAAGTTTATTCTTATATTTCCGTCACGGAGATCTATACATTTCTAGCATGCAACAGTCATTCATATAATCGAACAAGTTGTCCTTAAGATGATTTTATCGTCTGTGTTATAGCATATATTTCTTGATATACTTTTAGTAAGATCGCCAACATGAAGTGTTTTATGTATACTGTACCTATATTATTCTGGTTGAAATCGTTGCATCGCTAACTTCGTATTTTCAAATGGCATTGTTTTTGCGGCTGGGCATTGCTGAAAATATTTTCAATCACGTTTCAACTAAAATTAGTTCCGCCCATAAATTGACCCGATGACACGCGACATAAATTGACATGCATATCGAATTATATTTTATCATTGGATCTGATAACAATAATACATTTTATGCAATATCGATGAAAATCGGGATAAGTAATAACTCACCCTGGGGCTGTTATTTCACTTCGGAGATAAAATAACTTTATGACGCCATAATTAGCCTAGACTGGCGTGAACGTGTTATAAATGTTGAAAAACACACATAGAATAAAAAAAACTTGTCAAATTAACTGTACCAATTTTAACCAGACGTTTTATCATAATTTGATCATCGGATTATTGTTTTAAAATTAGTACAAATTGAGGCGCAATTTTCAAGAAAGGGCCTGCAGGAATGTAGCTCATTACATCTACGAACCTTTCGATTTCAACTCATTGCATCTTGCAGGATTATTTGTACTACATGAGAATTGCTGATTTTATATCAAAATTTGATTCCTAAATAAAAATGTAATAGCTAAATTGCTTTAAATGTCTTACTCTAAATGTCTTCGCGGCGGCATCGATTTTTATGAATCATCTAACTCAGCGGTTTCCAAAAGGTGCGTGTTGTCAGGTACGCCGCGAAAATTAACAGAATTGTGCTAAGCAGAACTAAAATATGATTTGATATTTTACATATTGTCTTTATTATAAAAGTTTTATTGTTTCATATTTTAAATGCTGTGTATATGAATCAATAAATTCCTTTTACTTTTCCATGTCGTTTACTTTCTGTTACATAGTGTCTGTCTGCCTCTATTGGTACGTAACAATAGATATAGACACTACTTGCTGCAATCTCGTGAGCTGCAGTTTATTTATCTGCTGAACCAAGTTTAGCCAACAGGCAGAGATGAGGAAGAACAGTTGACCTTTTGCCTTTATTCTTTAGGCCTACATGTTTACTAACGTTAAAGGGCATAATAAAGTACACATTAATGATCACAATATTGAGATTCATTGACGAGCAGCATATTTTTTCGTGTATTTTCCTCTGATAATTTGGCGCCACACGAACAAAAAAGTATAGGAACCGCTTATCTTACTAATACATTCATGATAAAATCAAAATTACCTTCTTTCTGTAATTTTTCAACCAGCCACATCAGTTTTTATATATGGAATAAACTAAAAATCCTTCACAAGAATAAGTTTCTTATATATTTTTCAGCTTATGCATCTTACATGCATGATTTAAAAGCAACCCACTCCAATTAGTTGGATCGAATAAATTAAATGCCGTGTTTCTTAGAAAAAATAGTACAGCTTGTAAATAGATAAATTTTATTCGAATTTATTCTAAAATGTTTTCATTTTACATTCTTGTGATATTGAAGACTTATGTCGTATGCATGAATGTACATGTTATTTCATTTCCAGGAGCTCCTGAAGTATGCGCACCAAGATGGCGCACAACCTGAACTCAGGTTGTGTACCAGGTTAGGGTTCAGGTTGTGCGACATCTTGGTGCGCATACTCCAGGAGTACCCATTTCCATTTAGAACATGCGAACGAATATCAAAATTAAACAACCTGTAAACAAACCTCCGACCTCATCATGGAGGGTATATTCTCTGAGCCAATTGCAGAATAAGTTGATATATTCAGGGTTAAATTCTCGTTTTTCAATACAACTCTTTATATATTTCCGTTTGCTTATATAGATTTGTTCTATAAAGCGTTGGCGGGTTGGTCGAGGAAAATTCACCTTGCGTCACCATATTATTGAATTGCCATCATGGTGAATAAAATCTGAATCATCTTCAATAGTGCTGTAGTACTTTTATAATTTCAGATATGACAAGAAAGGCATGAATTGACTTAAACTATGTACCCATTTCAACTACAGAACTATGAGGAATCCTAAACTATTTTATGCCATAAACTCCCAGTCTGATATTTGCAATAGATCAGGTTCTCAGGGGTGAATTCTTCGAGGATGAGTAGCAATGGAGCGCACTCTTGAGTAAGTGTTAAGATTAGCGCATGAAAAAAAAACGGGCTAACGAAGGTTTGTCGAGTTCAGCGTTTCACGACCGGTGAGCTATTCCTGCTAAAAGAAGAACTTCATTTGTTGGGAGTATGTGCGAGTCACAAGCGGCACTACCGAATGACCCATTAAAAATTAAAGAAACAGAAACAAAGTTTTTATGCATCGTGATAGAACATTCAAGCTATGAGCGCTTGATCAAACACTACGACATTTTTTTACGGCAATTCTGTTTTTGATGCATGGCAAAAAAGTTTGGAAATACCTGTTGTAGTTCATCACTTTATGGCCAATCATTTTCCTCATCATATTTAAAAATGTTCAGCAAATGTTAAAATGACTCTATAACATTTTTCTGACGTTAATTCTACGCCACACTCCCGAAGGTTACAATACCGGGGATATATACAGAAAAACGCATCCCGTTGGTATAAATGTAGTTTTCGCGGCTTATAGGATTGCTGCTCTTTCGATCCAATATTTAAGAACGCTCTTTCAAAACGAGATAACATTGCGAACCTGACAGTTACATTTTCTCAAAAAATGACATAATTTAATGATAACGGTCGTTATAAAGCTAGAAGCATGCAACGCGGTATGCAAGATGTCAAATACGACAGAGTAAATATATGTAACGACTTGAAATCAACAACCTATCGATGTGATTAGTGAACATATCTGAGATTGGCGATATCTGAGACAGTTCGTCTACTTAATGACTAAACAATTACAAAATACGTTGTAGAATGGTACCACATACAGCGAAAATGTCTTTTTTATTTAAAAAATTTAATAATCTCAAGCCAGAAACAACGTGTACATAAATATATAAATATGAGATATTTTAAAAGTCAAATAAGCGGCGAAACTTCGATTGATTAATAAGATTGTGCCATTCGTTGTCATTTTTTTTTCATTCTATATAAGTAATATTCCGAAAATATTTTTTATGTTTTAGGATCGATTAATATTTTGAATAGAATTTCGTTTTCCAGAAAGGCTTTACATTTAATTTATATATTGAAAAAACACCCATTTCATGAACATCTTGTGCGTGCAATTTCCTAAAAATGCTGAAAACCTGATGAATTTCGTTGTCTAGTTTCGGTGATCTGGAAGGAATAGTCTATCCTGTTTGTTATTGACTGGCAGAACTATTTGCTTCGTGAAATTTGCACTATACTCTGTTATCTTCTAATTCTTATGAATGCCAATGATGAGTGCATGAACACAAGTACTGTTTTGCTGCAACTAAATATCATTGAAATGTTTCCGTTAAACCCAAATCCAAACAAAGAGCTTCAATGCTAAACAAATTTTAACATTATATATCATAAAAACTTCGCCTCAATCACATCATAATCGCATTAATATTAATCACACTATATAGATTTATAAGACAGTACATTTAGTATTCGACATACAGCACAAATACAATTAAACCGGACGGGGGTTCCCCGTGCACTATTGCAAGTGGTTAATAAATTTGTATTCTGTAAACCTTGCCTTTATATTTTTCGATTTCGTCGATCCTGTTTTGGAAGGAATTTCAATAGAAAACACACTCTTGATATAAACTTTTTTTCGACGATGATAAGACGAACAGTTTGCCAATTTTTTTTTAATTTACTATTATTTTTTTTTTTTGAAGAGCCGAGAAACTCTCTGTGACCTAGCGAGCTGTAATATTAGCTCATTTTATATAATCATTTTATACGACGGTTCTTTTCTTGTAGCCAAATTTTATTATATATTTCAGAATGTGAAGACGAGTCAGGTTTTTAATGTACAGAAATTTCAACACTTGTATCAATTGACGTGATGGATTAGAAAATGGCGTTCTATGGCTTCCCACAAACACCAAATTTACATGGTATGGTTGCCTAGTTCTAGTTCCTATTGATGGTATCAACGACAATCAATCTTAATGATGACAAAATAATTATAAACATATCAAGTTAACATAAAGTTACACGCGATGCAAATCTCCTCCCGTCATAAATTTTTATTGCGAAATGAATTAGAATATATCCCGCAAGCGATGCAAACAAATCCCATCTATATCCTTTGACGTTTGCAACACATAGTAAACGAAAGTCTAACATAAATCGTGGATAACATCAAAGAAGTATCTTGAATATTTGTCCGGGTTGTATCAACTTGAACAAATTTCATTCATGGTGTTTATTTACGATAACGCACAAACGCATCAATAATCAATTGTTAAAAGTTCAAGTATCGTAACAACAATTTCAAATATATACGATCAAAACGTAGATCAGAAGATAGAAGCTGAGGAGTAAAATGTATTTATTATAATTCAATTTTTATGTTTTGAAATTCATAAACATTCACATAATACCACTTGGAAATTATTTTAAATAAAAATCTTACTCATATAGTAAAGAATATGAATAGCTTCAGACCGTTTTGTAAATTGGACAACAACAGTAGTATTTTATGGAAATCTGAAACTTGCGATTGTTCGGGTTATATTGATTTTAATTTGACTGACGAGTTCCGGCGTAAATGGTATAAGTTTGATTTTGTTACACCGATGATAAATTGTGTTAAAATCAATGTTAGATAGCGTTGTGTCATATCTTTTTTCACTTTTGATAAAGTATCATTTTGTAGTGAGCAGTACATGCTTATAATATTATGGCTTCACGTGGAAGAATCCTTAACAACTGCAAAAGGTATCATTTGCCATCAAGAAATCGGCAAATCAATGCGTTGAATGTAAAAGATTTTCCTACGTACAGTATTTAAGCGTATATAAAACTTCAATATTGTGAGGTAGCGGTACTCATTCAACGCGTCCTTTATGGTGCTTATGTTTTCATCATATTGGCAGTTCTTGGCTTAAATATTCAATCATGATTCATGGTACAATATGACACATTTAACACAAATTACAACGAGCGCAATGATGATGTATGACAGGACGCAAACGATGTGATTTTCCTGAAGTTACCAGCGATTTCCTCCCTTGATGCATTATTAAAATCTTTTTATTTGCCCCAGGAGACATCTCGTCAAAATCGTGAGAAGTACCGCTAAGCTGTCACGGGATTCCATTTTGTAGTTAATAAACACACATTTTCTTAAGCTTTATATGTACATCACGACTGATCACGCACAAAAAATGGATAACAGACCCTCAAAAACTAGTTAGTCACCATTCATGCACGATTCGATAAGGACTTTGCCATGGCGACTAGCGCGCCCAAAAATCAATAACGATTTAACCTATTGAGTAAACTTGATTCTTTCCCACGGATTCGGGAAGATTAAAATCCAAATTAACTAATTTAACGGGTTAAACTAATTGGAAATCAGTTTGTACAAATCTACGCTAATATAAAAGAAGTTATTGCTATTACTACTATGAAAAATCCGTGGGAATGAATTGCCCCCAATTTAACAAAATACTATTGAAGATTATTTATTGATTTATTTAACGAACTTTTAGGCGTGTTTGCACATGATCCACGTCTTGTAAAAATTGTTCACGTGATATCGTACATCACGATAAACGCCCAAAAAAGCACCATATAGGATCGCGTATTCTTGTTGTGTGGAATTATCATAGTAACCCAATACCGTGCGCAAATCAGAAATGCAGGATGGTTGCTTATAATCACCAATCTGGCATATAACAAAAGGCATTGGTATAACATGATTTTTCTAGGAAACTGACTTTACTCTGCGTATATCGAGTTTCGCTGAGCGAAAAAAACCATACATATGCCAAATCAAACATCGCCGATGTCGACAACCACAGGTATTTTCGGTGATTAATTCGTCAAATCTAAACCAAAAAATAAATAAATAAAATGAAGGACTCAGGGTAGCTTGGATACCAGGTGGACACTTATTACACAATTAGCAATGTTTGCGATAGTTTGCTGTTAAGTACATACTTGACCCTAACGATCATGACCGCTCAGACTATTTTTGTTATTTTCGTTGAGGTGAACATTGGTTCAACATACTTTTAGACTATGTCATAAAATAATTGAGATTTCTGGGTTATCAAAAAATCTTCATCTGCTCCATTAATTCAAACTCAAGCTTGGACAAAACAGGCTCAATGCGAAATGCGCATTGGTTGCTTGCATGGTTGATAAATAAATTTACTGAGAAATGTTTGATAATTTGAAAATTTTTAACAGTGTATTCAACGTCAGGTGTTGGATTATACATAAGTGGCGTGTCATCCGCCTGATCGTTTTCGTAGATCTATAGCAACCGAAATAGGGTATTGCGCAAAATTGCCTAGCCAAATTCTCGCGCTATTTCTTCGATTTTATGTCTCTCGGGATTGACCATACAAACATCTAGTTTAAGAAAGACAATAGGAAAACTATTTCCTGCAATTACTTTTGGCGGTGAGAGGAAATACAACGTCCTAATGTGTTGGTTATCTTAACACCTTACAAAATTGGAACGTCTACATTCTTTGGCAAATATTAGAAATACTTATAGTTTTTGTTTATTCCTAGACATTTTAGTTATGAAAAACAAATATATTTTATACCGATTCTTCAACTTACACCAGATAAACCTCAGCGCAGTCAATCACCAATCTGTATTAGCAACATTTGAAAATAAGTAATTTATACTACGTGATATGGTTGTATACGCGTTTATTTTAGAAAAATACAACTTTTCTCGCGCTTGGGACAAAATGCATCTCATTCATTCCAGTTTACACTTGCGAGGAAAATGATCTTGGAGAAGCCATTTTGTTTTGTTTTTACACTATTTGGAATTGATTCGTTATAACAATAGTTAGCCTTGTAATTCATTATGAAGTATAGTCACATTTCTCCGAAATCCGGATTTTTATGTAATGGTTGAACAGGATCAGTCTTCTCGCCATTACTCACGTACAACTAGCCAGCATCACTCCAATAGTTGATCCTGGAGTAAAATATGTCAGTCCGCACCAATTGAGAGTGAATGATTGGCAATTGCAATAACAATGAGATGTAATTTCCATCAATTTGTTGAGCGTGAAAAGAAAATTACCATCATGGAAATCTCAGAAATAGCCATAAATTATTAACGACTTTAAACTGAGCGTGAAGATGTTAAATGGTGAAATTATTCACGGCTCTTTAAGCTACAACAACGATTGAACGGCTTGTTCCCTGCAAAAAAGATACACAAAATTTCAATGCGTTTCGTAGTAAATAGGTTGACTGTTTGATGAATATAAGACACATTGTATGAATCATGTATGGCACATAAATTCTCAGCTTAGATGGATAGTATGTCTGACAACTGTGCGATCGGATACCGGACTATAACAGATACAGCCAACATATAACAATATTACACGTAAAAACGAATCAGATATTTTATGTAATTTGCATACCTATAGCTTCGGCCATATTAATCTTCTTTTCTTAACTTTGACGCCAATTTTTTAAAGGACCTACTGCCGTCGTAATAGTAGTCGTATTTTGGGCCTTTGAAGATTTTTTATATACAGTATAGTTTGACACTAGACTGAAACATTCATAGCTGTCCATGAATGAAAAGCATATGGAAAATGTATCATAAAATGGTTCCATAAAACGATATCAAATTGTTCAGATCTTTATGGAAACTGCACTATAGGCAGGGTAATTTTTATATTTTCATAGTATGCTATTTTAAGAATTGGATAAATAGCATTTGTGAAGACACCAATTAAACAGGGGGTACTCACATCAAGCTGGTCGCGGATTGACCTCGGGCATACAAGCACTGTTCGTAGGTTTTGCGCATCATTTCGAGAGGAAATTGGTGAAATTATTCTCAATGTCGGTCTTTTGTTGTTACTCTTTTTAATTACTGGCTACGTGAACGCACATTAAGATAATCATATTCGCGAGCGTGTCAGCCTTTGTGACAATGCAATGGTATCCGGGTGCTAATATTTGATACCCTAAAAAGCAAAAATAATAAATAAACATAATTTAAGTTTTGATCCCGGTAATTAACGGATATTTATTCATCATTTTCTCATCAATGGGCCATATATAAAGCACGCATATATGCATCGGGTATTTAGGATATGTCAAGAATCCATTTTTCCTGATTGCATCAAAATAGTTAAATAAGAATGTAACACAATAATTAATGTGATTATTTTATTTTTAAATTATCAATTATGAGAATCGGAAATTATTAGAAGCGTGACGTTTAAAACAATTGACTTTTCTTTTGTCCTATTTTATATTTTAATTGTTCGTTTATATTCAACCATATTAATGACAATACTGAAACGCATATCAGGGCAAAATCTCTGACCCGCTGTTTATCTGTTATTAGTTTCGAAATTTGATACTGCACTGCAAAAAAAAAATTGTGACAAAAATACAACTTTTATCTGCAAGGGAGTTTTTACTCGGGTTGCGTCCAGCTTTAGAATTTATTTGATCGGTGTTTTCACGCCGTCATTCGGAACTATTTTCCGGAGGAGCAGAATCTTTACGATTCGACATTTCATATTCACGGTATTATTGTTAGTATCGCTACCAACCAACATAATCATCACACATTAGGTTTCAAATTTACACAGTTAGCTTTCATATCGACTAATGTACAATGTTCTGTCAAAAAGTTGTAGAACATAA
Source organism: Styela clava (assembly GCF_964204865.1). Taxonomy (NCBI): domain Eukaryota; kingdom Metazoa; phylum Chordata; class Ascidiacea; order Stolidobranchia; family Styelidae; genus Styela; species Styela clava. The sequence continues at coordinate 29,655,984 of NC_135251.1, forward strand.
AAAGTTTACAAATATATCATTTTCTACATTCCCCAAGAATATATATAAAAACAAATTGCAACAGTTCTAATTTGCATTTGACATGCATAAATAAGATCAAAATCACCAATCTTTTAAAACTAATATTATATCGTTTATATGGTAAATACAACATTAAAGCCGACAATCCCAATCCCAAATTCAATAAAAAATTCTTGAAAAAAGGTTGAGAAAGTCTTGCCAACTAAGTTGTTTTGCGCGTCATGTCGGACTTCGCGCCGGATTCGCGTCAGAAAACAAGGAAATACTAATTTTAAGTCAAGTTAAAACACCTGTTACAATGTAACAACAAATAATTTAAACCAATTTCAATAGTTTGGTGCCATCCACACTATTTCCCCGACACAATGTGGGAAAGTTGGAAAATAAAATTAATTTGTAAAATACAACGATAATTTGGTGAGAAAACGATTAAGGATAATTTGAGGCAAATTACATTTATTATGGTAATGAATTGGCAAAACGCAATGATATTACATGTTATTCATTATGGAACATCGTTTGTTTGAAGTAGACCTTAAGTGCAAACCTACAAGTATCTGGATCAAGTCCGATTATCCCATCATATACGATTGATATCGACCGGGTTAGGTCGGTCTCGCAAGATAAAGTGTTAGACATCTCGTTTGGGAATATAAGTCAGTTGATGATTATCATAGGCCACGACCATCTGTGTTATATTGGGACGGATAATGATGGATACTACCAGTCGTTGCGAAATTAAAAGTTTGTATCACTCCTATTCGTGCCGCTGACAGACATAACAGTTTAAAGAAAATAAATAGGTAGTATTCGGAAATCTGTAATTGATCATTAACTGTGCGCTTACCTCGCCTGACATAACCTAAAACGACGTATAAAGTATTCGCAGTGACCGGTGACCACCCACCACCATTTGAATCAGCATTGTTCATTTATTCGACATTTTTTTATGATTCGTCAGTCGAATGGAAATTCCCGCTTATCGTCTCAGCTTTCGATCTGATGCTTATTAAGTATCGGTAACTCCAAATGTGGTTAGGAAATTGGGGGAATCTTGTCATTTTTCCTATTTTAACCCAAAAGCGTCCAAACTAAAAAAATCTGAAGTGGGAAGCCTGCATCAATGCGAATATTTTTTATTTAATTATTTAGTATTACATATAATAAGTTATCAAAATTGTGGGCTATATATATTCGAGTAGAAAATGAAATAAAAAAGTGTCTAAATTAAATTACAAAAAAGTTGGCGAGTTATTTCTTCCATCGGCTGTAGAATTTGCGAAAACAACGTCAACCTGGTTTATTGTGAGGGCGGTAATGCCCGTCATTGTTGGTTCATTGTTATACATAGTTATAATAGCAAACATTATTGGCACAATGAAGAACAGATCACTATTGACAACGTCAATGATCGCGTACAACTGCTACAAATGGTTTATATTGAATAGATGCAAGGTAGTGATGAAATATCTCATTCTACATACCCATTTCTGCTAGACAAAACAGTTTTCTCTTTAACTTGGGAAATATTTCGAACCAAATGCCACAAAAAGATTAGGTGATTTTGCAAGTATTTATTAGTCAATTCAATTTTATTGTACCACCCCGTGACATACAGATTTCTCTTGAATAAAATTCAAAAAAAAAACAGACAAAAAGTATTCGAGACGAACCGTCTAAAATTTCGGAACAAACTATTCTAATTCCTTGAAAAACTGTAATTAAGTTGTCGCAACACTTTGCAACCGATAATTTCCGTACCAGTCCGTACCGGGTACGATAAGTGATTTGAATTATTTGCGTCGGGTATGAATTGTGTGGACGAAGAAGACTTGAGAACCACATGTTGTGATTGCCAAACGAAAGGTGTAATTATCTCAGTAGATTGACGAAAGTTTATAATACCTCTATTAATGCGATAGTAAGTAATTAGTTATTATCTTCTTAGTGATATAATTCTTAAAATTTATTCAAATAAATAATATATCAAATTTTATTCACTGATATACAGCCGAGAACGAATTCGACATGTAACTCTCAACACAACCCATGAAAATAATCGTATCATTGAGACATAAAAATATAGTTGTACACAAGCAAAGAGGAGAAATTTTGTGAATTTCAGTTTAAAAATATCTTGATTCAACCCTACAGTAGTAATATTGTATTAGTAATATTGTTACCAGAAATTAAATGCTGAATACATTATTACTGATAAAATATGTACATAACAATTTTGTAACTTTGCCTAAATTTAGAAAATATTTTATCGAGCGAACAATGGTCTTTTTGACAATGAATTCAATACTATGCAAATAAGATATACCAAAGCAAAGATTATATAAACAAATTGTTTATATTATTCAAAGTTTGTCACGGTTAAGATTGCAATATTTTGGGAAACAAAAATAAAAACTTGTCACGATCAAATATATCGTGATATGAGTTTTTGTATGTGTGTAAACAAATAAATGTTGTTTATGTTAAGCCGGTGGTGAGTTACTAAGTCAGCAATGAATATTTTAGTTATATTTCAAGAACAACAACGAATGAATAATACAAAATTTCGTAAGTCTGATTTTATCAGCAAACATATGAAGATTTTTCGTCGAAATAAACTGTTTTTGAACACGTTGAATAAATATCTGCTGCTGCAGCGTTTTGCACCCATGTCTCGCCCTAATCTATAAATAAACAAAAAGTGTCAAACATGCAACTACGCTGGAAAAATTTGTTTTAGTCTAATCAAAAGTAGGTTTCCACGTAAAACACATATTGTTTAAAAATTTGATGTCGGTATCATTTATGTTTAGGTTCAATGATCAAATTTAGACAACGAAAAATTTTCGAATAGAACTACAATTCTCATTTAGCTTTGATTCACCCTAGATTACGCTTTCCAATGTTCCCACAGCTCAATTGAAGTCAATTTGTCATCGAAAAAATACGTTTGTTTAATAGTTATTATTTTTAATTTCTAAATAAATTATCTCAAATATGTTCGACGATGCCACCAATGCCGTCTTGTCGATCAATTGACATATTACTAACCTATTCCCACAGGCGGTGTAGACTACTGTCGGCAATTATCATCACCCAAGCAATGGTTTTGAATGCGATTTGGCAAAGCATAGCTTTAAGATGTTATTGCCTCGTTTGAACTATGATAAGTCAAATTCGTCGAGAGATCAAGTGAGTCGCCACCACAGCGTGAGAAAATGTCAAAGTTTATTGCTTTTCGCTTAACATAGTCGTCATTTGTTGTTGTTTTATTACCATTTTGACATCGTTCAATCTGATTTCATGTAAAATCATTGATGCATACCTTAATCGATTCAAAAAATTAGTGCCGAAATTGGTAGCAGTGAGCTTCCCACGACCTTGCTCTTTCATTCATAATAACCATAAAGTCATATTTTTTGTCGAAACCTGTCGACAATCAGAGGGAAACAATGATGGAGAGAATACAGGGAAATCGGTATTTATAAAACAAGATGTGAGAGCGAAATATCCCGACAATTCAGTAGTAAGCCTTCTGTAGGTGTTAGCGGCTCCAATTTTGGTCATTGTCTGGAGGAATTGAACACATCGTAATGATCAATAGCCATACATACCAAGCATCAAAAAATGATGACTGTGTAATCAAAATTATGTAATACAAATATTATTTCGCGTTGTTGAAAAAGTTTCGATTTTGGAAATTTCGAATGATATTGATTACAATAAACCCCCAAACGACCCACTCCAGAAGACATGCTCCACTGAGTGTGATTAGTCCAGACGACGTTCATGAATGAAATCTTAATTCGGGCATTAAATCGGGAAATGTATATTCTGGTCGGAAACTCGCCGTGAAATTAGCATTTTATTTCCGCATAATAACTCCATATTGATGTTAAATTAGACTATGTCGTCAATAAATTATGATTGGCGCATTGTTTCGTCGTATTTCGCTTCCTATACTAAATTGCTTTGTTATTAGTTCCAGTTGAGAAGTCCCGCAATCGACATATTATCGCTGTTAATTTCATACATATCGTTACGTAACACTTCAAATGTAGCGGCCACCTTTGGCGCAGTCGAAAGCCAGCATTCACATATCTAAAACACGTGGAACGCTTCATGACACCTATTACACAACGCCATGCCACGGGATTAAATGAGTCATATGCTTCGACTGCCGAACCCTTGAGAAAGGTATTTTTCGGCTTGTTATCGTAGGCTAAAAATAAACTGATTGGTAATTTTAGTTTTTGCAATTCAACATTTTTGAAAAAATCTAAAAATAAGATTATTAATCTAAGCAACCACTTAAACTTAACAACTTAAAAATAATAAAACATACGTACAAAAAGTTGCAATAGAAGGGATAACATTTCACGTCTTGCTTAAAATAAAATTGAAATGCTGTAATAAGTTTGGGCACGTTTGTGATTTAATTTTATATTTGTAAGCAGCGACAAGATAACTAATGATATGTATATAGAATTATAAAAATTTGCTGCAGCTAATATCAAGAGCATTAGATCCCAAGTATGAAAATGACTTGAAACGATTATTAGTTTAAAAAACTCTAAAATAGGTTTGTTGGTGGATAGCACTCTCCTCTTCTCAATAAAGTTTGGTCCACCCTCCTTTCAATGGCCAATCAAAATCAATTTATAAAATATTTCTTCGAGAAAATTTCAACAAAACAATTGCACGATTATGGGTGGCCAAACACTGTGTTTAAATCCCAGAATAGTGCGGTACTCTTGCCACTCAACTGTTTATCAGGTCACATCCGCATTCCTATGCAATTACGTTGCATTAAAAATGAATTGGGGGGAAATGATTATAGATATTTTTCAAATGCGCGCGCGAGAAATTATGACACTTTGATTGAAGGTACCTGTAATTTTGTGACATTTGCAACAAGAAACAATTTTGAATCAATCGACTTTCTCATGCATATTACAACGGATATTGCCGCAAAAATAGCTGGTTCTCTGAAAGATAATTATAATCTTACCGACGATTCGTAAATCTGTTCATAGGATCGCTGTACTTGTTTACGCATGATGCATGAAAAATCATATTCTTGAGGTACGGATTATTAGCGTACCCTACATGTTTAACCAGCATCTTGTCTTCGATTCCCGCGATTGAAGGAAATCACTCATTCAGTTCGTCATTTCAACGCAGTGTCGAAATCTTCCGATTACAGGCATGAATATTTATCACAAAATTGTGTAACAAGGGGCCTCTAGATCGTGGGAATCGAACATAGAATTCCTTGTTATTCCGATAATCCGCTTTCTCATGATAAATATTTAAAAAGGTATTGTTTACAGCAATTTGATTCGACGTACGTATGCAAGGGAATGAATATCTATGAAGACTTCCCAATGTAACTCGCACGCTTTTTCTGTAGCCTCGGTTTACTCTATTTGTTTTTATACTTTTCGTCAAATTGTAGGTGGAGTCGATTGAATATTTTTGGAGCTCTGACAAAAAAATATAAAAACGGAGCAATGAGTGGGACATTGTTATCAATTTTCATATTTTCCTGCGATCCATGAATATTACTTTTTACATATATATAATGAAAAAAATATCTCAAAATTTTCGGACGTTATTTTAATAATTTATTTTGCCTTTTATATAATTTTACAGCCTTGAAAATATACTTCATCAAGTTTTTGTGACTACGAAAGCAAAGCCAAACATTTTGATAATCCTCCGCACATCTTGACTTCAAATTTTAACTTTTTCTTTGTGGTTCATTTATACGGGCGTGAAGTTGGACAAATCGTTGCACAATGAAAAAAAAATAAAGTCATTTGTAAACGTCGAAATATTGGTTATTGACAAACTACTCATTGTCTAGCTATCTTCGTATATTTATTGCGGTATATTTCCACATTTGGAAGTTAAATTTAGAAAATCGTAATTGCAAACTATCTTGACACACCCTATTTTATATATGATTATTGTCGGTTTAAATATGTCATTTTCGATCTGGAATTGGCCATAGCGTTTTCATAGTCCGGACTCGAGCGGGATCAGTTCTGCTGTCAAATTATGATTTGATAAAACGTAGATAAATTCGTTGGATAAACTAAAATTACTCTTGAGACGAACGGAAATATAATGTATAAATAAACAGATTTGAAATTGCTTCCTAATGAACGGTGTTTAGAGATTCATCATTCTAATGTTATTTTCGTCTACATATAGTCCACGAGTGAAAAGTTTATGGGAGATAGAGATTATATTTGACTATTGCAGCCTGACGATGTCGTCATATATACGCTTAATTTCAAGCGGTCCATTTCTTTCATTAATCGGAAATGCCAAAATTCCAACTCAGGATTCATGACATGGGGCTCTCCACTCGCCACACATTTGTAATCGGCGGGTCAAAGTTGAAGTCAAATGTTATATAATATATTTGATGTATATTAGCATTTCTTCAATCATTCTAGACTACGACGATAAATTCAATTTTTGATATAAAATATTGGAATGAGGAATATTTTCCGAATTTCCAAACAGCCAGCATTTATTTCCGATAATCTTTTAGGATTTTCTGTAGGTATACATTACATTAATTAATCTTGCCGAAGAATGTCGCACCATTAAACTAGACTTAATTACTTTAAACTAGTGGTGTGGGCGACCCAGGCCATCTTTCAGGCTCGTGACTCAAACAATAGGCGTGCGTCTGACTTTGTATAACCTGCAATTTGTGAAAATCCGTACCTGATACGAGCTGGTACGAAACGCTTAACTTATCCGGCAATTAAATTATGGATTTGAGAACTACTTACAATTGAAGTCAAAAGTCGCAATTTATACTTTTTAATTTTAGGCTTCAAAATCTTCTCTGTGGAAGCTGAGCGTTCCGTTCCAGGCGGTGACTATGTTGGTATCGCGGTTATTATACGGATTGTAATGTTTAATTAGAAGTTACGTCCCAAAAAGCGTGATCTGGATTTCTATGTTTAATATTATAGGAAAGTCGTGTAGTTTATTTCAGTCCACCAACGTAGCCACACAAAACAGACTAGACCTGTCTCAGGTTTACACGAGTATAACAAAAAGTATATAAGTTGGGATACAGTGGCTACGTCACTAACTATGTGAACAACAGAGAATACCTGTTACCTTGTTTTATGGCGTTCATGAATCCCGAAATGTTTCAACGGCCGTGCTCGTCAAGAGATGATCGAAAGAATACTTTTTTTACAAACAAAGTAATATTTACCTCAATTGTTAGCAAACGCAAAGTCATTGCATGGTTTGGAAATGATGATATCATTTGTTTATTTGTGACCTGCGTTTGACCGGACCGATGAACACGATTTTTTGGTTATGCGGGAATACTATTGTCAGGGCGCGGCGACCACATATTAACAATGAAAATTTATTTCATACGACTTTGTATTTATTTTGTCCCAAGATCCAAACTTATCCGGGAGGACTGACGCAAATTGACTACGTGTATGGACCTTTGTATATTGTTAAAAGTTTTCAAAACAAATTTTGTATATTTACCAGAAATATACCAGTTTCCTATGAAACAAAATGGATTATGTGAGTCGAAAATTCCTTTACGACAACCAAGTTTTACGCATGTTAGGCTTCTGGATTATCTTGGGAACGGCAAATGCAAACATGTCACCTGGACTTGACTTCCTTAGTTCCGCAGAGATACGTGACTATGATTGATCATTAATCAATTTACTTTTGTTTCTTTCACAAACTATACTTTCTTCATTAAAATCCATTCGCTCAAGATCAAAAATTTCCGGCAGTGGTGTTAATTGCCAAGCCGGCGGGACATTAGAGAGGAAGTTCCTCTTCCCAGCATGCGTCGTATGTGTATGGCGCGAAATTGTTGTTGAAGAATAATAACGATATCGCGCCTTTCAACTACCCAATTACTCTTTGTTCGCCGATAAAGCGGAAATGATGTTTCTCTTCAATTCCCGCTGATTCGGAAACGATACACTCGCACCTTTGTCTGATCGGCACAACCACTCAGCGGGGTCTGATTGCCAAATTGTAGAATCAACATATGTAAACAAAAAACTACTGACAAATGACAATCTACTTACGCTGTCGCAGAATTTGTTGTTGGTGTATATCATGTTATTGCGCAAGCCATATCACGATATCGAAGTCAAATAAAAATGAAAAATTGTCTATAATGATATGCCTTATTGTTTCGTACCGGTTTGGGCTTCGAGACAAAATGTTGATAATTTCATCGAGTTTACTAATAATCTATATCTATTTACGTTGAAAATGTTCACGTCGAAACGTTCACGTGATGTAGCTCGCTCTCAGATGGTTAGCGGTGGGCAATACCACAAGTCACATTCTCCAAACATTAGAAACGATAATTCCTTTTGAACATTTCTAAAAGCTGTAATTAAATAAGTCAGGATTGACTGAATAGGTTAGTTACGAGACCACGATCGACCTTCGAGCAAAATCTGTGCTAGGTACCGAGCGTGCCTCAAATTGCTAATAACATGTTATCTATTGTTTTATGCGATTCCGACAAATGCAGGGAATCCAGCGATATCTTTGTCTCAGAGATAATAATATAGTTTAATGGATACCGGCTAAACTGATGTTGGGAAATTGCGCAAAACCATGCAGTACCAGGACCGACTAATCGGAAATTTCAATGAAGCAATGTAATTTGTTTGTCACTCTCAACACACTTTCGCCGAAGCAGGCAACTTTCTACACTCCAATTATTTATATTTAAAAATAAAAATCTTTAGAATAGAATTTTTTATCTATTTTGATGAATGATGATTTTTGTTAAAGTTAAGCCAACGTATCGCTTTTCTATTTAGAATTTTGAAATATATAGTCAGTTGTGAATCATAAATGATTTTTGTATATTTGAAATATCCATTTCCCACGTTTGGTTACTGATAACACTAATTTACTAAATGAAATTCTTTTCGGTCTGGTGTGGTGGTGAACCCAATAATAAACGAAAGGAATAAAACGGCAGCAGTCGACTGACTCAACAAAGTATATATTGGGAGGTCGTCTCGCACGCGTAAGTCTTTTCGAGTGTGTGATCCCGTGCTCGCGCGCGTGTTTACACTCCATTTGATTTTCGCTTGAGGACCGTGGGAACGCGCCGCCGGCATGGTTCGCACCAGCTTCACAGCGGTGGCCACTCGAACCCCCTTCCCCTCCCCTCGACTATCCCTCTTAGCCTTCAATCATCATCACGCGCGTTCCTCAAATCCCTTTGTACACGGTGTGTTTTTCGCCGCCGGATTTTGTTGGTTTGTTTCTTTTTGTGCGAGCGATTTAATGCGTGGAAAACTTTGTTTATATGGGCGCAAAGTGAGGTTTAGCCCTTAGATTAGCAAACCCCATCTATTTTCTATTCCGGAGACCTTTCCACGACACCTTTTTTGTGAAGATAATATATGCAATATATCGTCAAACAAACTAAAAATATGGAAGATTTAAAAAAAAATAAGATTGAAATAAATATAAAATTGAAATAAATAAAATACGGGTAATAAAAATTTAACAACATCGTGGTAAGGTATTATTCTGATAAAACAACATTTGCTTTCGATATAATTGATAAAATATTTTCGCTTTCAAAATATCATGTCATTAACATTATTACAGATATTGACCTAGGTAATAAATGACAGATAAGCAGCAGATCATTACACGATCATTCCAAGCGTTATAGGATGAGAGAGTCATAAAACAATAGGCGAAAATGACTGATTAGCATTGGGAACGATTGAGTCGGGAAGCTGCCAGACGTAACACGATCGTGCTAATCTGTAGGCAATTTACCTAACTTCCTACGACCAAAGGGAAAGCGCGGAAGGCGTAAGAGAGAAAAAGATACACACTGAACAAAGAAAAAAGAAAGTAATTGCCGACGCAGTGGAGAAAAACGCTTGATATCGCCAATATAAAAACTGCGCGTACCGTAATGCGATATTATTGTCTTGAAAGCCTTAGAGCCAACGAGCCGAAATAGCTTCTTACGGTGGTCAATGGCTTCGCTGACGACCGCTCAGGCTCGAAAATGAAAGTTTTTCCTGTAACGATCCACCTAATTCAACATTCTTTTCTATTTACAGCAATATTGTACAACGACTTATATAGTCTACTAATTAGTTAAAACGAAGAACTATTCGACGATCAGCTTCTATTTGCGAAGCCGATACCTATCAACTGCTACCGTCAAAGATTTGAGAATTGTACGATCTCAAATACTGCAAATAAAAACAATCATATTTTTTGGATACGGATTTATTGCTATCTTGAGTTAATGAAGACCATAATGGCACCTCACACACCAGTAGTTGTTTCGCCAAATGGGCATGGAATCATGAAATCAGACCGTCGGGTAAGTTATATCTTTATCTCTTATTATTCAACCATAATATATATATAAACTAAATCCTGAAATCAAAATAATCTGGTTTTATCTTTAATCCAGTAAAGCCTGGGAAATACAAATAAATAGATAACAAAATAAATATAATCATTTATATAATGAAAATAATTTTATTACAGGCCTCTAAACCTATGATGGAAAAGCGCAGACGCGAACGAATCAACAAAAGTTTGAACGAATTGAAAAGCATTCTTCTGGACGCGCTTCGTAAAGATGTAAGTAACAACGTTTTTATAACTTAAAATTTATTTGAATTATCAAAGGATATTGAATTAAACTCATTGTTCACACCAATAAATATTTCAATCATTAAATAAAATAAGAACTAAAATTTTTGAACAAAAAATGACCAGACGAATTTGTATTCAATTTGCAGAGCACCTGCCACTCGAAGTTGGAAAAAGCAGATATCTTGGAAATGACTGTTCGATACTTACGAAGCATACAGCGACAAAGGATAACTGCAGCAATGGCACTTGATCCATCAGTTCTTAACAAATACCGAACAGGATATATTGAATGCAAGTCTGAAGTTTCCAAATTTCTCGAGAATTCGTCTGAAAATCTTCGCCCTGATGTTAAATCGAGGTAAATTAAGTGAAATATTTCACTTTTCACATTCGGACATTGATTCATGAGTAAATATAAGTAATGTTTATAATAGAAAGTCTTCGAATCAAAATATATTACTATACTACGTTGGATATTGTGTGTTTTCGCTGGCACATATGATAAATTTCTGTTTCGTTTAGGCTCATGTCGCACTTGGGGAACACTGCTGGACATCCAAACCTGATGGCCGGAAATCCACACGCCCAATTGATGACAACCGGAGCTCCAATGACAGCCGGAACCGCACTCCAGCCAATGCCGATCCAGCTTGCACCCAATACCCAGATGCAAGCAATGGCTGCAGCGGCAGCAGCTGCAGCAATGGCTGGAAATGTAAGAAATCATGGATATTTTCCCGGAAGTCATCATCATTCATCCCGCACACAAGCTGAAAATCGTCATCGTCCATACCCTGTTATGTCACCAACAAGCCCAGTCCACCACTCGCGACATATGAGCGGATCGCCATCCACCGGAAAATGTTCGCCAACATACAGCTCATCATCACCGTCTCTTTCTCCGCCGTCTAATGCCCAGAAGTTTCAACCCATGTCTCCGCAATTTTCTCCGGAAACTCATCAACGTTTTCAAGGAAGCTTCGTATTCCTGCCAAACGCAGCCCAATTTTCCCCGGAAATGCAACAAGTACCATGCTCACCAGGCTCAAGAAGTCTCTCCGAGTCTCCGTGCAGCAGTCAGGGTGGAGCGTCACCAAAAGTATATCGTTCCGAATCACCAGAATCCATATATTCCATGCCATCCTACATGAGCCCAAGAAAAGAACGTCATTTGTCGTCAGAAGACCAACAACCATTCATTAAAAAAGAACCCCATTCCCCGCCATCTCCTACCGGTAGCGACAATAGCGAATCGGTATGGCGTCCTTGGTAAAATTACTACATATTATGATTCAATGCTTTCAACGTTCCAAATTTAGTTCTTTTTTGTGAGTTTGTGGTTTATATGATAGTTCTTTTGTTTTTACTGCCATTTTTACTTTCCTAAATCAGGCCACTGACAGTACCATTTGTATATTTCCCAATGCAACGACTGAAGCTACAATATCGCTTAATCAGAAATTTTAAATTCCACGTTGATTTTCAATAAAGGCGATCACGGACGCTGCTGAATACATTTAGTAGTTTCGACGGGGTGTTAATTCATTTCATCCAATTTATCTTTGCGAAATATTTTATTGTGAGACCTATTTACGTCAACGAATGTGATCAACAAGATGCGGACCGAAAAATCCGCTCATTTTTTAGATTAGTTTGATTTTCAAATATATTTTTTGTAGTCTTTAGCAGTGTTTCTTTTTTACAAAACTATCTTTCAGATTTTTGACCAGAACACACGCGCCGTTGTGCCTTTACGTGTGATTCTATTTTGTTCGTTATATTCTATTTTTTCTTGTTTTCCAATTTAAAATACTCGATGCGAATTATTCCTGAATAGCGTGATGATATGAATACAGTATTTTCCTAATAAATCTACGTGATCTAAGCTTGTTTCAATAATATGTATTTGTGGTGTGACGTACAGGTTATTCGGAGTCATATTGTTGAATGTTCAGAATCGGAAAAAGATTTTAGTAAATAGTTTGTTGCGAGATAGTATTTAAACGTATACTTGAATATTGGTATTGGGGAAATAGATTAACTTTGCAATGTACTAAAGATAGTTTGGGACGATAAAGACGTACTTCACTTGAAATTAATAATCTTTGAAATATGATTCCATAACATACTCGGGAGATATGATAGTGATACGTGTCGCAAACAAAACATGTTAATTAAATAGGGTGCTTTTATTGATCAAGCACGATTTGGTAGCAACTGGTTTATGTTCGAGCAAGGCAGTCGGGCAATATGCCAAACTAAAAGGAACTGCCCGACCCATTTTACGATGAAGATATCGTGTTTCGAACGGTAAATCAAACGACTCGTGTTGTTATGTGCGGATTTAGTCGTGTGAAAGACGTTCGGACGCGTGTCGCACAACTATGAGAGATATCACATGACAAAAATTTCAAATCCTGTCTGAGGCCTTTGTTTAATTTCTGTTTCTTTTAAAATATCGCAATCACAATTGTTTTTTTATAATTACTTATTTTGTTAAATTTGATACGTAAGCTTTATGCGAATGAATCACCGATAAGCGTTTTCAGTAGTGTAACGAACAACAATGTCCTCGGATGGCATGATACTATCGTTAACGAAGTGAGAGACTTTTGATATACAAAAACGATTAATATGATATTTTCAACAACACAAAAAAACAAGCAAAAGCGGATCGAAGAATGAAATATTTAAATTATAGACACGAAAAATTATTCGATTATATGTAAAACTTTTTAACAATAACAATATAGCCGACACTAGTAGTTTTTGACATCTATGAATGATGACGTTCACCAATAAAGTATGTCGATACATGAAACCATGTAAAACTTGTCTTATAGGATCCTAAGCTTTGACGGCGGTTAAAGGAACAATGCTTTAACCAACTGCGCCGCTGTGAAACATTTATATCTATGGAAAACTTGCCTTATAAGAGGTTTAAAGGCGTTTGACAGCGTCGACGTTTACTGCCACGTCCTAACAAATTATACATAGGTGTTATATAAACAACAACAAATTTATTTAACGCTAATACTGAAAAGTTTGTTGATATTTATGCGTATGATTAGTTGGTAGACAAGCATTGTAAACATATATTATGTGATATTTTATGTGGTGGGTGTGTATTGTATATACTGCCAGTGCGAACCGTTTTTCCGACTAATATCAATTTATCTACTGTTCATCTCGACCGAGTTATCAACAAACCTACCGTTTCTGTCAACAAAATATGAAACTGCAAATCTGGCAAAATAGCTATTCAATTTGAAAAGAACTGACTAAGACGTCAGGAGAATTTATTTTATTGGAATCCTACGTTGGAATTAATTTCCTTTCTGTGTATAATCATATATGAGCTCATGATAGATCATCGAGATTTTAGATAAAATACGGTTGGAGTTTGGAATCGATTATCACCGTTTATCGAAACCTTAATCAATTATGAACAAAAAAACATGCTTTTGTCCCCGTTATTGACCAACCCAGTCAGAAAGGCTGGATTATGCCGCGTGTCAAGGCACCGGGCTCATCTTTGGCGCCATCATACATGGTCATCTATGCCCACTTCACACCGAAGAGTATTCCAAACAACGGACTGATATGAATTGATCAAACGTATTTATTCATAACTGTTTATTATATAAAAGAAAAGACCACGGTCCATGTAAGAACGAGTTCAAAATTTGATTGGAACATTAGAGATTAGATTAAAAATAATTTTCGAAAGTAAAAAAAATCAAAATCAAATTAAGCTATTTAGCTGTTGATCGAGTTCTTGTGACCTTACTTTGATCAGATTTATATAAATATAACTTCCAAGCGTATGTTTATATTTTCGCATACGGAGAAGTTTTCTTATCCCTTCTGAAGAACAATTCTGATTGCTGACAGTGGATAAGATTAAGATTTAAAGATTAGTTCATCTCCAATTATCCTCAAAAGATTTTGAATCATGTTTTGATCTTTCGCGCGACCAAGTAGGATTTCATAAAATGTTACAAGGAGCATGGAACAAGAATGATGTTTAATTGTTATAGCGAAAAGACACAAGTGGAAAAACAATGGATCAAAGGCATGCGACGTGGACACAAAATGGAGTCAATTGTTTATTGGGGGAACGATCGTCGACGTTCGGATGTTTGTCTTGTGTCAAGTGAGATCATGTTCATCGGCGGATAGGAAATATTGAAAAGATAAGTAGAATTGAATTGTGCTCATTCATATTATGATAGTCGTTGCTTCTTCACTTCTGTGGCGGTTTGTTCAATGACGTGATATAATGTTTGCCTATCCGACCAATTAAGTTTGTCAAGTCTATGATTGGATTTATGTTTACTTTGATAAAAATGCTTTTACCACGATTGACATAAAATTTATTGTATATTATATGACATACGTGATAATCACAATATAGTCTAGATTTTATGCGCTTGAAAGGAAACATTCAAATTAAAAAAAAAACGTTTCACGCGGAGAACTTATTGTTTCATTGTTTTTCTTTTTCAAAATAAATTAATTAAACTTGTTCAATAAACCTTACACTTTAAAAGCTTCACTGAATTTAACTCTGCAATTTGGATTTTATGAGTTAGGATGATTGTGATGTTGTCATTAGTCACCAATTAGAATAAAATATATTATGTTCGATTCATTTCCGGTAGGTCGAACAGAGTTGAGCCATTCAAAATTGCGTCATTCTATTGAGCAACACAGTACTTATCCTTCTACTTGAAACAAGATTATTTTGCCAATAGTCGATGAAGTAATACGGTCAATGGCGCAAATTATTCAAATAAGGTGTGTGTCTGACTAATTGTGGTTACATCACCGCGATTTAGTTTAATTCGTCGCAACATGGAGATAATTTCTCTCCTTATGAGTCGCTTAGTAGACTTTTCGTGAACTTACCAAAAAAGAAATTCCGAGAAATTCGTCCGTAACGATGAGAACATCTCATTATGAAAATCACGGGAACATGTAGTTTTGTTACGTAATCATTTGAACAGAATAGTAGAACCAATTTCCACGATTAACAAATGATTGGCCATGAAATATATCGTGATAAGTGAGCTTTAAATCCTTATTTATATATGTTTTGTGATTGGCCGAGTGAAACGTCTTCAAAGACAAGCAGGAAACCATTACGTAAACATTATGATACTAAATAAAATCAAGTGTGACACCGGAATTAATCTGAATTAATTAGCGATGACTTTGATTTGCGATTTCGAATATCAATAAATTGAAAACCAATTCGTTTTATTATGTCATCATGGGATATTACTAATTACCGAATGGGGGAATATTAAAATTCACCGCTATTATTAATTCATTGGATGAAGAAAGCTGACCTTCGGGTTTGACTTTGATGACAACTAAACGTTTGCGAGCAAATATTTTCCAGTAAAAAGTTGATGAAACGTTCAATTCGGGATATCTCTTCAAATTGTCCGGGCGTTATGTTAAACATGGTCCACACGTAAAAAGAAATAAGAACGGACAGCGTGCCACCAAGGTAAATTTTATCCATTATATTTGTTATGGCTAGAATAGAATATCCGTTGTAGACAGTTGAAAATACCGCGCGAAATTTTTTTCCCACCGCTCACAAGCTGTTTCGATCAAGTAAACACCGGGAATATTTCACCCGAAACCAGGCCTCAGGTCGTCGCAATTGACGGATGTTACTATTAATGTTTTTCTTACAAGTTTCAAAGATGAACCCCGAACTCTCAATTAAAAACGATCACTCGTTCAAATACCTATTCATACGTTTATCATTGCGACAGAGATGCCAATAGATGGCGGTATATATGTGACTTGAAAAAACCCTTTCTTGCTATCAAGGAAATAATCGGATCGTAATATAACATATTATATATGGCCTCGTATTATTAAATAAAGCCCCAAAATATCGTATAATCAAGTTTTTCGAAGAAAATTTTCGTTAAAATACCTTAATGACAACGACTCCCACAACAAGAATTATTGAAAACGAGAGAGGGAGAGTTGAGCTTCACGGGCCGCGCGTTTGCTGACAGATGCTTTGATAATAACGTTCAACAGGCATGCGACCGACTGTTGTGAACCCTCCGGTGCGCGCTTTCCCACGATCCCGCGTACCAATCGACTTATTAAAGAGCCGCTCGAACCCCTCCCGACAAGCTGTGCGTAGCGAAGCTGTGGAATGTAGACTTAACCCGTTAGGAACAGCTTACTTTAATGGATTGTGATTACAAATTTCTTTCGACTCGCAAAAGTTGATTTGTTATATATAAAAGGTGTTTGAAGTCCGTTTCCGTGAATTTCTATTAAAATTTGTGTGGTTGAATGTCATATTATACTGGATCTTTCCATCCAAATTAGTTGCTACTTTTTTGTTCTCAGCTTTCCTCTTGCGGTATAAATTTAAAACTGCAATTCTATGATCCAATGGGATTTTAGAATACAAAAACACTATATTGAATTTTCCCGAAAAAAAAATGCCATGCGTACCTTGCGTATCCACGGGTTAATCACTGACGAAACCGTCTACTCATCACACTTTCTCGCACCGGGTGGATTTGTCCTGGTTTATAATGTATTTTTGTTTTCACAAAAGGACGGCGCGTGCGCCTTCGTGTCGCTCGTATCAGCACGTGGATTTCCTTCCGATCTTAGATTAAGAGGAATTTTCACATGGATATGACATCTTTATAATAATACAATGTGTGACCATCCAAGTTTACCCAAAAAAATTCATTTTCACCATAGCTTGTTGTAAATTAATATACTATACATGCTAATATTTGCATTTGGATTTCTCCAATAGGAATATTAATCCGTGGTAATCAACACCAGTGTAATATTTATTTATACATTCTATTTATCTCCGTCAAGGTTGTTTGTTTTCAGAATATACATTTGATCCACCATTGATTCTAACTACGGCTGACATTCATTTGACAAAATTTAATGAAATCAAATTACGTAATGAAGTTACTTTGAAATACAGATAGTTTTTGCAATATTTTATCACAGTGATATATGGATGTGGGAAAATGTTTACTAATCTGTTTATTAGTAGATTTATGATTAATCGTCTCCCCCGGGATCCACCGCGTGAAATCTCTTTCAATGCTTAATGTGAATCAGATTTGATGTGCTGTGTTAAAGGATTTAGGATTTAAAAAAGTTGTTGTGTTTTTCTCCCGCGTTAAGTATAATGAACAGCAATAAAAAAAAAAATACAATTCGGTTAGGTTTGTTCTTCAGATGTGTATCAAATTTATTGTAAAAAATTCATTTTCGGGTCCAAAAATGGGTACTTCCCAAGTATACATACCAGGTTAGGGTTAGGCCACAATTTTATTCCGATTCTCCTTGTTTTAGTTCTATTACGAGCTCGGGGACTGTCAGTGTTAGCCAAGTGAATATTCCCATGTCCGTGGGTTTCAGTCCCTTTACACAACTTGATGCAAAGTAGGCGAACAAAATTAGTTACCTCCATATTGGTACACTTCATACTTCAATATTACCCCATTCCGACAGTATTAATCTAAAGTAAAAACGATTAAAAAAAATTTCATGTTTCTGTCGTTTTCATGAGTTACTTGATGATGAAATAAACTTACTTAAGAAATGTAAGCAATTAATTTTTGCTATTTGATCATAATCACAACGTTACTCATCTCGTCCGGTTAATAATAAAGAAGAAACTTTAATCAATTGAGAAATAATTCGAAGTAATTTGTCCTAACCATAATTTAAATTTGTCAGACAAATATTATGAAGAGACTAAAGCGACACCGCGTGGTCGCCATACTAAGTGTTCAGAAAAAAACTTCACTTGGGTGTTTAATCCTTACTGAAATTGGTTTCGGTTGCAACCTTTGTATTTTTGTTTTGAAATGAAAGAAAATAAGGTATTGTTTTCATTTCTAGTTATTTTACAGAGTAGCCAAAATCAGTTAATTTAGGCCATCATCCATAATTTGAAGCGATTTAAATCAAGCCAATATGTTAGCATAAATAGTAATTTAAAAAAAATAGGTAATAACATATATTCTCTTATTTATTTTGATGTTCAGTGTACGGATAAGGGCTATTCCGCTTAAGATCCGGACATTTTTTTATTATTTAGCCCCTTGTGTAACAATTAAATCCGATATTAGAAACAAATCGATAAATTATTCCAGGACAGAAATGATGCAGAGGTGCATGATATACCGGTATTTTAACGTAACGATTGCTACAAGTCCTGATATTTAAATAAATAAAAACTAACTTTATTAAAGTCGAAAACCTACCGCCCGTGAATAATAATAAAAGCAAACTTATGTAGACATGGATATTTTTTTAATATCCAATGATCATTTATTGTATTTAATTATCAGGCAATTTCAGCCTGCACGACCATTCATAAAAATAGACACCACATCCGTTATTATTACCAATGCAACATGTCCGAAAACGTTTTTTATCGGCGAATACAATCTCTGTCACGGGAAATCCACGAATAGCTACCGCGTAAAATCCCAGTGAAAAATTATTTCTCCCACGGTGGATTTAATCATTCACAGAATGATCGAAATAATTTTATCCGACGCGCAGTATTCGGTAATAATTTAGCATAATAGTTATGGGACGAAGAAGAATAGGTATTCTCAATTGTCAATTGAATGGACTGCTGCTTGACTGCCATTTAGTTAGCGGATTTGGTTTTTGACATGGTATTATCAGAAAACATGGTATTTTAAGCTCAACCGAAGAGGTTATATTGGTTGCCGGGAACTAGAAAAGTCACAAAATAAATAAATTACGATTTATTTGATTGTTATCTACGACGCAAGAAAACGTAACGTCTCGCCTACGCAAGGTGGAGCAAAAACTTGAATGACATTTGTGGCTGTGTATATGAATGCGTGGGAACGTAAACAAGCTATTTTAATTCACATGATCGTTATTAATCTACTCTAACTCAGAATCTGACTATATATGGAAAGATAGCCGTTCGGATGAAAATAGCTTACCTAACGTGACATTTTTAAATGTACTATTTCGGAACAAATAACAATAATCTGGGAAACAGTCCTGGTATATTAAAATGATATATCGAAGATGGTTGAACGTTTATTTCTTGCACAATTAGTGATTCGTGTCTTTATGCATGATAAAACGAAAACATTGAGGTCTTTCAAAAAAGTATAGTTATTCTGCAAATATGACTGCATAATCGAACACGTGTCTAACAGATAATAGCATTGTTTTCGGCAATCATAGACACCGAAAATTCACTAAGGTTACATTAAACAAAATATTACAAGAATACAACGAAGATGCCTTCTAAACATCAGCATTGAGATACACGGTAATGAGTATGAAGCTGTTGTGTGTGTTGTCTCCCCACCTGCGTGTAAATTATTTGTTGATTTGATTGATAAACTTTTATGTCCAAATGAATTCCTCGTTTGTTGTGATAAAAAATCTACACAATTTTAAAATAATCAACTTTGTTTATAATAATTTTTCTCCTAACAAATTCAACTGTTCATCATTGTGATAAAATTAGAAAAAAAGTAATGTTTTCTTGTAAATATATGTTATTGCAACCGGTCTCGTCTCTTCATGAGTGAGAAAATATGGATTATGCGAGAGGTCTATTCGAACAGAACTAGCTTGAACGTATGTGCTAAACTTTCAAAATTTTATCAAATGGTTTAATCAAATTTCGCTTTGGTCGCACGTCGATCAAAATTCCCATTTCATGTATTGTCATTTTTCGCGACAAGCTTGACAAATTTCTTATCTGAAAATTAAGAAGTGCTGGAGATGAAATACTTTGTCTTGATGTCGGACATTGTCTACCTGACTAAGTAATGCACGAAAACATTTCATGTCGCACAAATGACTGAATTAATATTATGATTTTCATATATATATATATGTTTATTATTTATATTTTGTGATTGCTTCTTCGCGGCGGATCTGTTATTGTAGTGTAAAATTGTTTATGACAGTAAGGGAACAGATCGCAATCATAGGTGCAAGTATGCCTAATTAACGTATGTTTATCTGACCTCTGACCCAGGAAAACTCCTTCATACTTTGCCGTTGAAAAATTTTGACTTCTTGTTTGCAATTTTGTTTGTGAGTGGGACAGTGAAAATGGTTTAGCTTCTCAAAACCATCATTTTGTTCTTAATTAAGTACCAGTCAAATTTTAAAAAAGTGTTTTATAAATAAAATAAAAAGAAGCGTATGTGCAGTGTTACGAGTACCATAAAAACTACCAACAGCCAAATGCAAAGAATATCCGATAAATATTCTCTAGATTAATTGCAAGCTAAATTAAACACGACCGCGTCAAAAACTACGATTACAAAGATTCTGATTCCGATCTTAAGATCATTCCGATCCCTAACAAGTAGGCTTTGTGTGACAACAGAGTACAGTGAGAACGTACCGTCGTTTCCGTTTCTCATTTGCACATGTTATCAATGCAGGAATTGGAAACTCATAAACTGATATGGATCTATTCTATTTTCATAAAAAGTCATCCCCATAAACGCGCCACCCAGTCTGTCTGTTTGTTTCGTAAAATTAAGATCATATAAGATAAGTCGTAACTTGTATTCAGTCCTCTAAAACGATTGCACTAATGTCGAAATGCATCTCACGTTACAGTCCAAGAAGTATTCTCTACAGTGATAAAATTCAACAGTTTAACACAGATTAGTATTCGACAATTTAGCGGTTACCCAAACACAACTTATACTAATTGACAGGTGATATACAGAATCATATCAGTCAATACTGGGATCGAAATAATGGAAATACAGTGATATCAGTTTTCCAAAACTAAGTTTGCTTTTGCAGGCTCATGTACAGAGTGAATTTCAAACAAAAATAAACTAATAGGAAAAGTTTTTTTCTTTGATTACCGTTACTGGACAAGTAAGATTTCTCTGAAATACGCATCCAGGACAACATTTGGGTAACATTTCACATGGGATTGATATTTTAGTTGGAAAGCATTAGCTTTTTGTCTTCTAAAATTGATGTTCAATTGAAATTGGCAAAAGAAAACACTATACATATAAAAAAAAAAAGCTATCAATAAAAAATACTATATTCTTCATTCATATATATTCCTTGAACAAAATATTTCAAACGATTTAATTTTGATTAAAGATTGTAATGAGATAATTAGTGGCAGACTGACAGGCACTAA
Source organism: Styela clava (assembly GCF_964204865.1). Lineage (NCBI taxonomy): Eukaryota > Metazoa > Chordata > Ascidiacea > Stolidobranchia > Styelidae > Styela > Styela clava. The sequence goes on from NC_135251.1 coordinate 29,677,900, forward strand.
TTTTTATGACAATTTTGTCATATTTAATTTTGTCATTTTCACAAAATCACCATGTTAAGACGTACAAGTGCCATATTATAGATAGCATTGAATGGCGAAGCAAATAATGGGTAGTCAAAAAATTCATTTCAGTCATTTAATGTCATAAATTGAAATTTGTATGAAATAAGTGATTGATGAAAAGCATGCAGGTCTTTCAGGCAATTGGGACTAAATATTCCTTCTCTTCCTATATGTGACAGAGGATGTCTAGATGAGAGTTGAAAGGTTTTGTCGTAACTTAAATTCTAAAATATTCTAGCACCCAACTAAAACAAAAATTGTAGCAGTTTACTTATTTGTGATGCACATTTTTCCAGAGCGAAAAAGATAGATTTTCCGCAAAAGGTATGGAAGTTGAGTCATACTTTTATTATTCTTATATCATGAAACATTTTTTCAATCTTTCCTCATTTTCATGTTATATGGGATTCGATGAAAAGCACTTTTACTAAAAAGGTATTTGGTCAAATGGGACAGATTGCATATAAGTTGAAGTATAAAATGTACTTTATTCATGGACCACGCTCATCAGGTATTGGCGAATAAGTGATGCTAATATCATAAACTACGAAGAAGGCCTCTAATATTGTATTGCATAAGTTATCTCTGTAATGAAATTTATGAAATATTCTAAATTTTTATGTCTTACGATGTAACATTGTTGTAAATAACATGAATGATAAAAGCAGTTAGCGACAAAACTTGATGTTCAAATTGCACAGATAAGATAAAATACGGAGAAATGGTCCTCTATCATGTTTTGACATGATTATCGTAAATTTTATTGACACTGATGCAAATATTTACGTTGTCTGAAAAAATCAAATAGAATAAAAAGTTAATTGATGGAAATTATTTTCATATAAGATAAACGTATTATCCAACTAATATCTATCCACGTGATGTTTGCTGTGAGGAAAAAAAATCAATTTTAATTTATAATAAAAGATCGCACCAGAAAACTTAAAATTAAAATGATGGCATTTTGTCAGATGCTAATAAACGATGGTATTACGATAGTATCAATTTTGATTCGATTTAACTTATTGTTCAAAATCAATTCAAAGAATGCTCGAATGATTATTATGGCCCCCGAGAAAATTTATTGATTTTTTTTTGAGAATAAAGACTAAGAGTGATTATGCTACAACTTAAAATTTCAGAAATTTTGGAAACTTTGATTATTGAATATTCTAGCGTTGCCGAGTTTTAATATTTTAGTTGGGAGTTTTGGGTGATTGATATTTTTGGAGATTAACCCTACAAAACCAGCACAATACAACGCCCCCAAAATAACTCGAATCGCGGGCAAAAGTTAAAATAATCTAATCATTGTTTGATACCAATTGCTACAATTATGTTTACTGATGTCTAATTCGATTCTTACCACGCCAGGCCACTTGAAAAATCCGATAGGGGATGGGATGGGAGATGGGGGTAAAACACTTTACAAATTGCATGAGTTGGTACTCTCGTAGTGTGTGTACCAGGTTAGGGTTAGGCCATAATTTTATTCCGATTTTCCTTATCTTAGTTCTATTACGAGTTCGGGTACTGTCTGTGTTAGCCAAGTAAATATACCCCCTGCCCATAGGTTTCAGTCCCTTCACACAACTTGATGTAAAGTGGGCGAACAAAATTAGTTACTTCCATCACACATCTGGAGCGCCCACGATTTTTATATATGCATATTATTCTATTTCGAATTCATATTTTATTAATAATTTTTGGCACTGTTTGAGTTCTAAAATCTACGTATTTGGTCCAGACGTTTGTCACAAGCTTATTGTCGATAGCAAGCAAAATCATGAATCAGATAAGCACTAAGTTAACTTGAACAAGTTTATTTTAGAATAACCAAGATACACTAAACATTTATAAGAATAGCGCTAGAGTGTATGGATGTTTGTCACGTAGCAGACCTTCAAGTATTGCCACCGATTGCCGGATTCGGAGAATCCTGAAATGACGGGAGAGTATTGTTGACTAGTTACCTACTAAGAGACAATATTAGTCATTGTCTATTCTATGACGTTTTTAATTGACCTTGTGATGGCCTATTGTGATAAATGAAATATTTATCGATATTAAAAATGCAACAAAATATTGTTTACCAGTATATATTTAGCAGCGCGATAGAACCGCAAGCGGGCATAAGTCGTATAGAAGTGTTTACCGGCCAAACATGGTCAGGAATTACAATCTACAAGGAATGCCATGCGCGGCAGACTGATTATCCATAGCGTGGTTGGTTTCAGCTCTTCCGATAGAACGGACCTAGCACGATTCCTGCAGAAATCAAAATACAGTACGTTTCAAGAATTATATTCTCAGTGAATCCGCATTCTCCGAATTTTATTGATGAGTGAACGTTACTTCTTAGAATAAGATGCTATCACTGCCTGAAGATGAACAAATAATATAGTTCGCACGCACAGTAGCCCTGCTTTCTAAAATGTCACATGAAAAATAGTGTCGCAGATAATTTTTATGCTTCCTGTGGCATTCCAGTCGTGTACATTGGCATTTCAACATGGCTTTACAGTAACTGAATCGGGGTAGAAGTGTTTAAAAATTGTTAACAAATTATTACACAAACCCCTTTAAAAGGGTGCGTATAGCCAATGACGATGGGTGGGACTACTTTCAACGTATGTTTTTATTTTTATTTTTTTGCAGTGAGACACAAACTCGTATGTCTTTTTCAACACTATTTTGCTCTATTCGTGGACTGATGCACTCACTGATTCCGACGTTTTTGGATTACTATCAATCTTTCTGCTAAACGAATATATATAGCTATCCAAGCTTTATAGCTTGGATAACTTCGACCGCCAAGTCTGTGGAAAGCTAATTCAATGTATCTTTCAAATCAGTAGATGATCTCTAGAACGGTGGACTTGACGGGAGCGGAATGCGCGAGTACACGTCATATAACGTCGCATTGAAAAAAAAAATAGGATGGCTACGCCCTTGGCTCGATGCACAATAACTAATTTGTTAAGAAGTATTATGCTATTCATGGTATGCAACCTGTCGAATTGAGGTGGTCGACACAATTTAACATGTATTGGGCGATGATGTGAACAAAGAGTGGGATTCCGCCACCCTTGTATGCCTCAAATATACACGAATATGGATGGTATGTGCTTCTGGTGATGACCAATAGGCGATTCGCGAAGACCCACGTGAAAAAAGGAAAAGCGGTAGTCATGCATGCGTGCTGATGAGAAAGCTTGACGTCAGCTTAGAACAGTTATTTTATTAACCCATGCCGACGAGTTACGGCAATATCGAAACCGAAATACCACAACATTGAGTCAAACGTAATCTGATAAACCAATGCTCGTGATTTTGCAGTAATAAATAGAACATACAATGACAATCCCAAATCCATGTACTTCATATTTGAAAGATGTGCGATTTTCAAAAATTACAATTGTTTGTTGCATTGTTTTATTTTTGCTTTGAAAAATGACAACAGAGCTAAAAACATAACGGAATTTAGGAATATGAAAGTGAACAGGAATTTGAATGCAAAGAATTGTAGATATAATATTTGGAATGATATTATTCAACCCACACAAATATAGAGAATTGTTTTTGAAAGAAAAATATTAAAATAATAGAATTCATTTTAAGAATAATACTAAGACATGGTGTTGAGTCATTACCGAAACAATGGCTATATCTCATGCTGTACGTAAATCCGTGGGTTTCCGTTTCTAAGTGAGGATGAAGCAAATAAAGCATTTAAAAACATTTTAAAACGTGTTTATCAATTTTATTTTACTTATTCCAATTATTTTTGAACTAATGACCCGATTTAAGTTGAGAGCAAACTTGAAATTTTGAAACAATTGAAAGTTGCTTGCCAAACTTGTCAAAGGCCTTATTTGGCAAACACAGTTATAGGCTCAAATCGGACATTTTCATGAAGTCTTGAAGGGGAAGTTTATAATGTAAACCAGATATTCAAAGAGTTACAGAGAAACAATATGGTTATGAATTATATTTGCCACAGGTACTTTCTTAATTGCTTTGAAATAATGGATTCTTACTTTATCTGTAAATAGTTTCTTCGTAATTCTTCTAAACTCTATTTATGAACAAATTTGTCCATACGATTCTGGTGTCATTGTGACCCTTGCTATGAATAATTTGAAACAAAAGGATCGGAAAAATCAACAATTTTCCAATCAAAATTAACATGGTTTTTGACATTATCTATATTTACAGTCTTTAAGTGAACTCGTCGTTTCACCTATACTCGCATTCTTACAATTGCAAATTTATTGTTTGTTCGGCAGTTTCGACCACAACAAAAAGGAAATAATAAAATTCGAAACAAATTTTCCACGAATAATTAACATCGCTGACTAATCAATGGCATAAATACGAAAATCTGATCACGACTTTTGTTCTGTTGATTACAAAGTAGACCGCTTACAGGCGACAGTTCTATTGTTCCACAGGTTTTATTTATTTGCATGTAAACACATTAATCCTATTTGTTCCAATGTAACTTAATTTAAACATTCGGATCGTCGCGACCCGATGACGACTGTCTAGTTCCGACCACATATCGCTCAAGGTGGTTGAAAAAAAAACATGAATTCTCGAATGTTCTAATTAATATATTTTTGTTGTTTTCCCAAACTACTTGGAATGATATATGTGAGTTATGTATGCCAGTTTTTGTATCTTATTTTATCCGTTTCTATAATTTATACTTCGGCGCAATATACTTTAATAAAACCACAAGTTCACAATGTCCACTTCCGAAACACCTATTACCATCACATGGGACTGGAAAAATTTACAAGTTTATACTAAAACACTTGTCAGGCAAAGTCGTGTAACTTGGAAAATTCTGCACGTGTCACATACACCACAGTTTGAGAGAGATATTTTTTATTCGGTTGATCATATTACTTTCAAATTTCAACTCGTTTGCCGAATGTTCGCAAGTAATTCAACAACATACTTGCACTGAATTAAAGAAGATAAAACCATTGGAAACAAAATCTTAGACTGAACTACAAGCTGTAGTATTGTACTTATCCTCACAAAGGCTTATTTTTAAACAGATAATCCGAAAGAGCTTTTATATTGATGCTTGTTGTGTTTGTTTTCAGTGACACCAACAAAATGTGCAGTGATTTTAACATTGGCGGGATAGTTCTAAAGCACGACTGTGTGGAGCCCAAACAACAGAAATATCGTATTGATACTTAAAAATGAACCAAATTTGCCTTTTTCATCAGTGGGATACACGCTTAATTGTTGACAAATCCGCCAGTAAACTTAGTAAATGTCGTCGTTGTCCTTATTAGGAAATCGTGCGTTAGACCTGAGCGAAACTACATTTTATTGCTGAATTATTCTTGTAAACAAGTGAAAGTAGCTTTTGCACAAAAATAATCGTATCAACTTTTGCTGCCACGGAAAATAAAAAAAAGGAATTAATTTATATCGCAGTTTGGCGTTAAAATAAAATCCCTGTTCAGTCATGCGACTGGAAATCGATTTTCATATAATTCGTGATAATAAATCTTGTCTATGGTGTTTAAACTAATTCAACAACAACCTGCAAACGACGCACATAGTGATAAGAAATACTCACATAAATATTTTTCTACGGTTTATGCAATGTGCAAACGTTAAATTAAAGTTGGTAAATTAAGTTATTGCGATACGATTTCAGTCCATGTAAGGCCATGACACTGAATAACTCGACCTGTGTATAAACTTGGTGATTGAATCACCACAACAGGTTATTTTTATGAACATAAAGCCTATAATCACAAGACAATGTTTGCCAATCTGAGCTGTTTTACTTGTACTTAGAACGCAATCGCAAGTTTTTTTTAATATACGTTAACAAGATTCACCTTTCCCGAAACTAACCCGAATTGCGTCGGAAAACGCTAACTATTGGATTAGATAGGCCTTCTTACATGAACAACAAACTGAAGCAAAAGAGCAATACTAACCGCCAAGTCACGCATTTCTGAACATTGAAGCCAGCTAGACTAATTTATTTCTAAATCAATCTAATCAAATAATGAATCAGGCACTAATTGGTGAAGAAAAGTTGTTCTTTCAGTCGATTTATATTTTCCTCACCCTAAATTCCCATGTCGGTTGTTGAACAATATGTAGATGACGCGTTAAGCTTATATTGGGACGTTTTAAAAATTTAAATATATATACAAATATTCACTCACATGCCAGGTATCGTGCTTGAGAAACGATGTTGTTTTGCATCAATTCTTTGCAGTAATCTGTTTTGATAGGTTGAGGGAAGAACGATTTGTGCGGCTTGTCGTGAGTTTGTGTTGAGGTTCGGAAGTAGCACGTATTTACTGTGAATTAGTTTGAAATTTGTGCATTTCACATTCAAAATTTCTAATAAAGTCACTGTTGATTCTTTGGAATGTTCTGCTAAGATCATAATTCTTAAGTCATAATGACCAGGAAAGCGGCGCTGATCCAGATCGCTATAATCACATCGATGAATTTGAGTCCGCAGATTAATGCAATCACATGCTGATCATAAGCTTGGGAACCATACTGATTATAAACATAAAAAATGGTGATGTTTGTCACGATCACCGCACGCATAAGCGTAGATATATTTGTGTTCACGCATGGTGGATATGGATGAGAGATCATAAAAATGATTCTGGAGAAATTCGTAAAATGTTTCCGTGCAAGAAAGCAAAGTGGTCAGGGCAAACCGAAATATTTTTGCCTCCGATTAATCATGAATCGTTATTTTTTAGCGATAGAATTCAATACTATTATGAATAAAATAAAATCATGAGCTATTTATTCTATATTAAAGAGAAATTGCGTTAATGGCTTGATGCCATGTTAACCAAAATTCGCATCCAGTGATTGCATCTTGTTATTTGCATTTGCCAACTACACAAAACCAACGCCCATAAATATGCCTATATATGTCTTCGGCAGTACTTGAAATACCACATTACGTATTAATATTGTATTACATTTCTATTTATCCAAACATTAGGTTATGTCTGGTGGAACAATTAGACATAATTAGAGGCATTCGTTTTTGATATAGAATGGGGTCAGAATTAAATAGTCGTGTTATAATGTGATGCGTACAAGCAAGATAATACATGAAATTCCGATGAAATGACAGCGTTATCAGGGTCGAAATACAAATAGATTACATTTCCCACGATGAAGGTATCTATAACTTGTCATAGACAAACAAAAGTTGTAATTCGGATAACATTAGACCGGTAAATATGTTGTAACCAGTGTACAAGATTGCACAGCGCGTGCCGACTGATTATAATATTTACCGGAAAGTCATAATACAAATATGAAAGCGTGGGAAGTACTTTTTCTTCTCATGTAAAAAATGCATTCGAAAATCCAATCATATTATACATGGGCGATATATGAATCGTTAATTAGGAAAGACTGTTTAACTATTGCCAGTGTATGATTCAGATATGCCTAATGACGCATTTCGGAAAGGGTGGGGAAATCATGTAATTCCGAAGTTCTCATAAACACGCAACAATTATAAAAGACGTCTTGTTAAGGAACTGGACCAACGCGGAGAAGTCGACACATTCTGCACCGTTAACGCATCAAGTTCTCAGGCTCCATGTTTGCAAACTTTTCATTAATAAACTTCTGTAAATTGATGGATTCTTTTTCAACGCGGCGTGAGTAACTCAAAAAAATGAGAGAAACCAAGCAGAATTTACTTTGATATTTAGGTCAGACCATATCTCATGCTTATCGTCTGTATATTCAGTTTCAGAACACATCAAGAAAGCATATCGTATTCGATCGGCCACATTATAGCTTTCCAACTAAGCAAAATGTTAGGTTTTTCACGACATCACACCAAAGAAAGCCCTGGAAAACTAAATTTCCCCCGAAAAAAAAACACCCAATGTTACACAGTTGCAGTGAAAAGCAACATTATAGGATATTTATAGGCACTGTTTATCGATATACTGAAACTGCTTCATTAGACCATGATGCACACCCATACAGTGATGGTTTATTATCGGATAATGATATACGAGGTTACAGAGTTTTGTATCTAATCTATTCAGTCACTATCAGTTTGCATCGTTACTTTCATATATTATGTAATTCACGAGTAGCATGTAATAATTGAAAACAATAAAATATTGCCACAATTCATCATTATATTTATGAAAACCAATGCATGGAAAAACCCGAGAGGAAACAACGCGTGTCGAGTTTGTTTTTCCAATCCTATTGCTTTATATAACATTGTTGATGGGAATCACAGTATTTGTTTTGACTCAACTATTTAGAGGTCTTTATCACATTCCAGTTATGTAAAAATTCTATCGTTTTAACTACTGCCTTATGGTGGGGAGTGGGCCGTATCTAACGTAGTGTCATTTTCATATTAGACATGCGTCCAAGAATACATTAAATTCAACGTCCCCCAAATCACGAATAAGCTCTGTTTGGAGTGCGTTGAGTCAGCGACTTCGCCATTTTGTATTGGTGTTGACCCAGTGGTGTTGACTGCTAGAAGACGATATTTTCCTGTACTCTGCCACGTAGAACAAGCCGACACAAACTATAAAACAAAATTGAGGAAACGAAATGTTTATTATGCTTTCTTATTTATTTGACGGTAAATAAAACGGTGAGTGTGGACGAGCTGACAACTCGAGGAATGGGGATATACATCTATGCGTTGCTTTATCTAGATTTACGTTTGATTGAATCAGAGCTATATGTCAAACTAAGACGTTCAAACTCATAGTATTACATACATTGAACTCTGCTTTGTAACATAGTGAAAGCGAGTCGAGTTTGTACAATTTCGAATGAGGATGAAGATATGGAGAACTTGGAAATACACGATTCCTAAGTGAATAATAATAGTGGTTTTGAGGATAATATATATTTTTTAAGGATCGGTTTAACATGTAATTTCGAAAAACGGAAGAAACGAAATTGTAAATGAAACTAATCATATATACTAAAATGTTCACATATAACACCGTCGCACTCCGTTGACATTCGCATGCCAATTTTCCCTATCGCCCTCTTACGGTGTTGTTGTAGTTATCCAGACTAAACGAGAAAATTCAAGAAGCAATTGTAAGCAAATACCTCGAAGGCTATTACTTTTATTTGTTCTCAAATTTTGAGATCTAATATTTCATCTAAAATGTGCCGTTTAATTAATTATGGGAACACGTTTTTATGATATCGTGTCTGTCCAAGTTTTTATGGAATCGTGACGGCTGGTACCGGTACCGATACTGCAGGGGTCCGCAATTACTTTTTGGCGCGACCCTAAAAAAATTATTTCAATTTCTCGCGACCCAAGCATTTGTGAGCATATAATTTTGTGGAAAATACTTTGTAATTAAATATCGATTTTAAGACTAGTACCGGTATATATTGACAGTAGCAATTTTTCATCCAAAATTCTAGGAAACATATACAACAACAGTAAATAATTGCATTTATTCCGCCTAATGAGAATCATAGGCTCTGTGTTTAGATTTTAGAACACACATCAATTCGAGGTTTAATTTGGAAGACGGCAACTGGAAGATCTTCTTCGACCTCTAGTCTTGATCTGTATCTGTTTTTAATGTATGATAACGCAGGCAGAAAACGTCCTATTCTAAATCAAGTTTTTGTTTCTGTTTTGTTTAAAATGTCTGCATTATTTGAATTTTTGTATTGTATAGGTTAAAACTAAAACAAGAAAAATGGATGCAAAAACTTGCCAATTGCTTCTTATTCGCAATCAATCCGTCGAAACGCCACAAATATGTACGACTTGATTATACACGCCTTCTCAAGCTGTATTAGGGTTAGATTATCCGGATAGCGGTTAACCGGATAACCATTAGGTATTTTGCTATCTGATATCCGGATATTATTGTAACGGTTAACCGGATAATAGAGCAGTATAAATATTGCATGTGTGCATTAGTGATTTTTATATTTTTTGTTGAGTGGCCATTGACATCTCTCAGAGTAATAATCACTTATATCCACACCACTCTGCCTATATTTTAGTCATCCGTGTAATGCTGGAGTGAACTTGACTATTACATCACAAAACACGCAGAAAAATGTGATTATTGCGTATTTGCGTTATAGAAGAACCCGACTTACGTTAAAATAAAAGCATTTCTACTCTAGATATGAAAATCAGTGGTAAGCTGCACGAATAAACCCAATTTCTTATTTTTGCGATTTTGCAAATTCATCAAATTTAAATTATTATTGAAATTCCAATGAGAATAATTTATTTAGTATAATAAATGCAGATATTAATTAGCTTATATCAACATTTTCGGGAGAAAAGTCGGGTTCAGTCTCGTCGGTATAAAACGCCGATAATTGTTTTATTTCACCTGGAACTGAAAGGGCGCAGTATGTTATCTATCGTCGTATCTATCTATCTATCGTTAAGAGGGTAGATCTGAAGCACACATTTTTGACTGAAAAGAAGGAAGTAAATGCTAACGAAATACCACGACTCTTGATTTATGAGCCAGTGATAGATAAAACAAGACTCTATTTTAGGCGCTGTTGAATCGCCAAAATTTCGTAATAATCGTATTTAGTGAATTTACAACAAGGGTAACTTGTCACGGAATGTAACTTCTTTTCAAGTTAAAACTGGCTTAATGCCGATGTTAATTCCCCAAATAATTACGCGACGCGGAAGAAACGATCGACGATGATGACAAAATTAGCCTGTAAAATTCGACCGCCTTTATTAGTGACGTTTTCGAAAGTTTTTAAAAGAGGAAGAAGGGCTGTTATTACATTTATGGTTTTCATGGAACTTTCACAAACAAATTTGTTTGTAAAATGGTCTATACTCTGCTTTATATATCAGCAAAGTTTGATTTGACAGACTTTGTATCGTGTCATGTTTTTCATTTACTCATTTAGGGTTGTTCAAAAACTGGCGTAGCATTGTTTTGGCTCTGTTAATTTAGTTTAAAAGGTATTCGAATGAAAATAGATTTAAAGTTGTGGCCTAATTAGTACAAACCAGAGAATATTTACAGTGACATGTTAAATAAGTGAAGTTTTCAAATTAGAAGAAATTCCGGTCCACTTCGTTATTTTCAAAATCATCAATTTGCTTTGTTATTAAAATTTTTGTTCAAATTACTTATATTTTTCTATACACTTCACGGAATTTGTCCCCCCTATATTCTATTTTTTTTGGATACTTCTCTCACCGAAATCAAATGTTCGAAATGCACGATTTTTTGTGTTCATGATTCCATTTATATGTATGCTATTGTGGTATATATTAACAACGTTTATTTCGTCGTGCAAGAAATCAAAAAATATTATAGAACACAAAATACTATACGTGACAATAATAAATTTCATTGCAATTGATAGGATGATCATTGTGAGTCTGCAACACTAAAATTTAGTACGAATCAAAATTTAAAGAAAAGAGGCTCTAGACACAAAAAGAAGCTTTTAAAAAAATTAACAATAAAGTAGAAATAATATAAATCTTTACATATTATTTAAATAGGAGAAAATAACTTCAGCAGTCGGGGGAAAAACAATTAGGACACAATATTTTCAAAAAATGTTTCGTTTTATTATTCCGCTGTACATCGGTACGATTACAGAGCTTAAATTATTATTTATTGACACATTCAACATTAAAATGCACAACCATTCTTATTCAAGAAAAATAATACATATGTGAGTATTTACAATAGAACTGTGTGGTGGTTTTTGGTCAATTCACCGCAAAAATCCTGCGAAATCGGTTCTCTGAAATCAGCAGTAACTATCCGGTTAACCGGATATTTAAAATACGGAATACCCGGATATATCCGTTATCCGGATAGTAAAAATTATAGGTATCCGAACTAACCCTAATCTCAATGCTTTCGCAAACGTGGTTGACGGAGGAAGACGCAACCAACAAGCCATTACGTGAAGCATCCTGCGACGGCGAGGAGTCCAGCGACCCTATTGTCTCATCTCTCATGGGATTCGAACCAGCGCCGAATATAACATTAGGCAAGGAAGGCTGAAGCCCAGGGGCGCCAAACCTCGAAAACCTTGACAATCAATTTTGAACTATTATTCATTTCAAATTGTCGTCTAATTCCGGCCCTGATTCGAACCCACGTATGTTGCCACCGATGTCAGTATATTCTCCATTATTGTATTACTGCACTTAGGCGGTGAGCGGGCCCAACTGCTATCGGATTGTGGTAAGCCTGTGAGCTATACTTCATAATTTTTTTTTTGCTCAAAGCGTCTCCCTGATATCTCTGATGAACATCCTATGACTTTGGTACAAGTACTAACTTGGCGTTAAAGTTACGCGATGAAAGTGAAGGCAAGAATTTTTCTTACATGTTTGAAATTATTATTCCGACACCGTGGGCAGATGCCAGAACGTAACATTTTGCGTAGTTTCACGGCGAGGCAAGGGATATTTCAATATAAAATGATCCTATACAGTTTGTCGTTTTGTTTTGGATTTCAAACGTGGTCATCACCTCGACTTCCTCCAAATCTGTTCGGGTCCATAATAGAATCCAAACATCGGTCATTTACAATAAGTCATGCTATAGTGGCCGTAAGAAACTTTATATGAACCGTATGAAGAATGCGATATTATATATATATATATATTATACAGTGGTGGGATTCAAATTTTTTGTTAGCCGGTTCCATCACAAAAGTCACATGTTTCAGCCGGTTCTGTTGCCAAAAAGTCATTGACAGTAACCAGTAATGCTGACCGGTTCGCTGATCTCATTAAATTCCGTGAGACGGTTCTATAGAACCGGTGCGAACCGGCTGAATCCCACCACTGATATTATATATAAATACTTTTAGCTACTATCAAGCCTTCTCAATGCTTTCGATTTTTATGCTATTAGATGAGTGCAGTTTAATATATATATATATATACCAGGTATGACAAACCCTTTTTTAAAGAATGAATCAAAAATATTTTTAATACGGTAAAGAAGAATGTGGGTCCCAGATATTAATGCCGTATCGATGAGAAACTTGCCGTTGAATCTTCTCGGCAAAACTCAAAATTTTGGGTCGGTTTTGTGTAGTTTCGAACTTAAAAGATGCATCACTTCTATCAGGACTAAAGAGATTCCTTGTTCTAGATTTCATAAATCACCGGAACCGTTTATAATGCTGTGGTAAATCTTTTTATGTTTTTAAGGAGTTTGGAAGGGACCTACAATTAAGGTAGGTACTACCTTTCAACATTTGCTTAAGATCGACATTTCGTCTGGACTACAACAACCATGGTAGAGAAGCCTGCTTCACATAAATACGACGTCGCAAAGGGGGTGAGAGTGAGCAACGATTTTTTAACCAAAAAATGATAATCTTTATCCAAATAAATCCTAAAATGACTTGCGAATCTTCGTTTTAGAATTCATTGTACAGCATAGTTTTTCATGTAGCGCAAAACAGGTACAAGGAGAAGAGTTTTGCGCCGCCCTAGCAATATCGAAACGACGCGTGAATCGCGACGCCTACTTTGTGAACCAGGCTGTAGCTGATTCAAAGACACAGCGCAAGGCAAAAAGATATTCCGATTGTCAGTGAAAAGCTCACTTTCATTTATCTGGTTGTCAAGAAGCAAAATTTCGCTTCTGGACAGAAAGTACACTTAGAAAGCTACATGAAATGCTTCCTCATAGCGAGCGAGTACGATGTGCAGTTGCAAGTTTTGGAATTTGGGGCCCATTCTCTTTTGAATGGGGGGGAAAATATGCCAAACTCAAGAATCTTACAGAAAATGCAACAGTATGGTTTCAACATAATGGAGCAACTGGCCATGCAGTAAAAATATCAATCAATGTTTTGGAGGACCTCTTTCCAGCGTATTTAATTATTTTTTTGCATGGCGATATGTGGGATGGTCAGCACTCAGCACAACAAGAAATCACTCAGTTGTCGATGGAAAACTTAAGGATTCGTTATAGCAATGTATTGCAGCTAGAAAGGCCATCTTGAAGATGTTATTTTTAAAAAATAGTTTACACAAAATGGCAACCAAATGCGTTGTTGAAGAAAGCAATGAAAATTTAACAAAAGCTTTCCATGTTATTTTTTAGCTAATGAAAATTTTTTTTTTTGCCTGCATTAAATGTTGAGAATATTAAAGAATAGAGAGATTGTAAACTGTCTTTCAGAAAAACAATCCCCATTTTATAAAATTTCGACTTGGTAATTACAAAATGTTTGTGGAAAAATTATCTAGAATGCTGTTGCAGGCGAGACTTCTTCTAAACAAGGATGGATTTTGTCAAATTAGCTTTATTAACAAGTTCGTAATATACTAATACTGGCAAGTTATAATTTTATTGCAATATTGTCGTCATGGTTACAAAAGTAGAATATATATTTAATAATGAACTTGAAACTTCAATGGGCTGAAAATAATCCAACAGGAAAAGTTTTAACGTGAGATGACCAATGAGATGATAGCTGGAAAAATTTAACCTCTTTCCATTCAATTCCGTCAATTTTAACTGAAAAATAAATGACAAGTATGAGGCAAGAAGCAAGATCTTATAAAGCAATTCAGATTGTTTCAAGCTTGTATCTCAACTGAAAGAATTCCACAACAGTTTATATAAGCTGTGAAGAAATACCCGGGTTCTCTAGTACAAATCACATCATGGTAGCAATATGTCATAAAGTCATAAGAAAGTATTAGATAATCATGAGCTCTGATCATTGATTACATATTTCGGGGCTCCTGAAGTATGCGAACCAAGATGGCGGACATCGGAACGTAATATGTGTACTAGGTTAGGGTTAAGTCATAATTTCACGTACAAATACTACGAGAGGCACTTGGCTAGTCTTCGAACTCATAGTAGAACTAAAATAAGGGAAATTGGAATAAAATTATGGCCTAACCCTAACCTGTTACCCATGCTACGTTTCGATGTCCGCCATCTTGGTTCGCATACTTCAGGAGCACCCATATTTCCATAGTACATGTTTAGTCGTATATAAATCAAACATTTAAAGAAGAGAATATTTTCGATTTATCAGACTAAAAACCGGTCACATCTTTAGATTAGGAAATATACCAAAAATATTTTCACCTTTCAATAAATTGTGCTGATGCTTTGAAGTACATATGATGCGATTAATATTGGAAATAATCAATGATTTCGATTCAGCTTCTTTTTCTTTCCCTTTCTTTCCAGGTAATCTCACTGTAAATATGATTTAATATAATAATGTTGAAGAAGATGAGATACTGCATGGGTTTTTTAATCTTGTACAGAATCACTATTGTTGCTCATCTGTTTGGAAAGAATGGATTTGCTTTAATGTTTTATTATATGTTGTGACTAATTACGTTTGGCACCATGTAAAACATTCTTGATGTAATATATTTTTACAATTTTGAAAGCTGTTCAGTCATAAGGAGGAACTATGATTGTGTCCATTAAATCTGCAATGTTAGGCCATAATTTTATTTCTATTTTAGTTCTATTACAAGTTCGGGGACTAGCCAAATGACTCCCAAAGTATTTGTACCTGAAATTACGGCCTAACACTAAATTTGTACACATACTACATTCCGGTGTCCACCATCTTGGTTCACATACTTTGGGAGTACCAAATTTTGAATCCCACAACTGCCTACAACAAATCATAAAGTGGACCACAACACCTCAATGATCCAACAAATTCATCTCGCATTTCAATAAACCTTTAAACATACTTATATTCTTTTTGCCGATAGTGACAACATCCAATTCTAAACCAGGTGAAGCAATATGTTCTCCCATTGTTGGAAGCTTTGAAACATGGAATGACTTGAAGGTTGTTTTCAGAGTATATTTGGTGGAATCACGATCTTTCCAATAATCAACTTGAAGTCCCATCTTCGAATCAGTAGATCCCGCAATACTGGCATGTCTGAATTCAAACCACCATTTTATCACTTAAAAAGCTATTTTTCAAATTGTGATAGAAATATAGAGAATAATTCCAATGATTTGACATTTTTCCTATAAATAGAGTCCATGTTTACAAAACAAAGTCATAAAATGAGACAGAGTTTTAGCCCTTTGCAACCCAGTCAATGCTTGTTTAGCATAGTTTTTGGTAATAATTCGACAATCAAAATCATCTGAATTTAGGAATCTCTTGCTCAGCACATCAATGATTTGGTCTAAACCACTCTACTATCTGTGGTGTCCCCACTTTTAGGACTTTACTTAGAAACTTTGTTCAAGAAAACACAAACAAAAGTGTCAAGAGTGCCATAATTAGCTGTGCAACAGATAGCAAACAGAAATCTTACTGTGAGTTTGAAGTGTTGTTAATGGCAGGAGATGTTGGCATGGCCGTTGCTCCACCTGTTGATGCAGTAGCCTGCGCTGCAGGTGATGCAGTGGTATTAGCAGAAGTTGAAGCTAATGTTGGACCAGATACAATATCCTCCTTATCCGAGTCATGTTGCATTAAGAACTCATTTTCTCCAACCTTTGCACCCTGTTTTTATTACGGTAAGTAAAATTTAAACTTCACATGAATAAGGTTATAATCAACACTTGAAACGGCAGACAGTTGAAATAAAACTCAAAAAGTTATCATTTGCAAAAAGGTAGGGAGACAACCACAACTCCGGAATTGATTAAGTGAAGACATAAACAAAAGACAAATAGGATCAAGTTATGGATGAAAAGAATTTAGTCTCCCACATCAAAAATAATTCAATGCAACATGCAACCATACTATGCTATTGTACAATGCTTTATATAACTATATATAGTGATATCTCGGTATTCGAACATAATTCGTTCAGGATTGGTGTTTGACTACCAATTTGTTCGAGTACCGTTTTGCAATAAGAATTATTCAAGTATTGTGTCGTTCAACTACCAAGGTATCACTGTAAATAATTATATATAATAATCATACAATTCTTAAACAAATATAAACTAAGGTAGTACGTGAAAATAGTCATTGTCACCTTAAATATAGTAATTGATTGATGATAAAAAGTTTCAACTCTTAGGCCTTAATACTTGTCTCGTAATATAATATCCTTCCTATATGTTTCAGTACAATTGCTTCAAAGTATCACATTCTTGTTTGGGGTCCTAATTTAATCTAATAAAAGATTACACTCATAATATCATTTCTAATGCAGAATCTTTCCATTGTCAAAATTAAATTTTGAATGATGAAATTAATACTCACAGAAACGAATGGCACAAACTTCTGTGACGTGTCTTCATTTTCACTGCATGCAACACACAAGTGCATCAATTATTAATAAGAATTACAACATGTGTCATCTCGTTGAATTTGTGAATAAAAAATTTATTGAATTCCGTAGACCAGAAAAGGTATTGAGACCATCTACAGGCAATAGACAGAGTGCATTGAAGCACAAAAGCGATGCCCGAATGCACCAGAAACATCAATCATCCTCCTTATTACCAAACAATTTTTAAAAGTTTTTTGAAGTAAAGGAATTACAAATAATTTATAATAAGGAAAATAATGTACACACCTTTTCTGTCCGAAAGTCAACATTGCCTCGGCGACAGAAAGCGATAAAGTAGCAGAAGCTTCATCAATATATTCAAGAGCTCGTCTGACGCAAGTTTTTTCTGTATTTTGTTGGTTTTCGAATGATGCAGTATGATGTTCCATTGATATAGAATTAGGTGTATGTGCTTTTGTAGAGGCTGGACCCTTGTCAAAAGTTTCACGCCATAATTGATCATTGAAAAGCTTAGCGTAGTGACTGTCTAACGAACAAAGGTATTGTCCAATCTGATTTTTACCTGAATCAAAGAATATAGAGTTCAATTCAAGTATAACCGATGTATAACCGTATTTAGTTGCATGAAGAATTTTGACAAATGCAAATGACTTTCAAACAAAACAAACAGCACATGGTTACTTAATAAGACCACATATATAAGGTTGAAGAATGTTTCGAAATAGATGGTCCATGCATATGAAAAATGATAAACATCAAAGCTTACTTCGATATTTACGGCCATATCTTACCTATCATAGTTACACAGTGTAACTTACCTAAAGGTATGACAAAAAATAGAAAATAAGTAATCCAATCAGGTGATCTTGAACTTAAGAATTCCACAAACTGTCGAAGAACAAGATTGACATAAGATTCCGTTCCAGCAATTCCAACTTTCACTCTCATTGGCTGTTGTGAATTGCTGTTTATACTGAAAAGATATTTGAAAAATTATAACGCCTTGAAATAATGGAAAATGCAATAGGCCATTTTTTGTAATTCAATCTAAATACGATTCGAAAATAGAGAATATGTCTCACTGAAATAATTTTTGCAGAATAAGGTATTTCTGAGTGTTCATATTTCACAGAGAGGTTCAAGTAACCACACATTCGTCACCTGAAATGTACGACTGTCTAACTATTGCCACATTTAAATTGATGATTTAGAGAAAATATGGCAGTGGTTGATCGCATAATGCAAAATTTTCTTCTTCTTTCAATAACTTGAAATCTTGTCTTTTCTGAACTGGAAGAAGTTTGAAAATGTGTACTTTTATATTTACTCACAATTTTTGCAATTTTGATATGAGAACATTGAACACAGAACTCAATTGATCTTGAGAACTTGTTGCCAATATCACAGTCTCCGCTGTGTTTCCTGCTGCAATATAACTTTGTAATGCTTCTGCAAAATTTTTTCCATTTCGATCTGATCTGTTTACTAGAAGCAGTGGACTCGGCAATGTACATGAATGAGTGATGTCATCATCTTCTGCAGTGAAGCTTCCGTTTATAACATGCAACGATGTTTGTTGTTGTGGCAAGGACTAGAAATTTAAATTTAATATGAGGGAGAGAAGTGTATTCAGAATATGATTATAAGAATTTCTCAAAAGGTACTAATCCGAATTTATATGTGTAACAACACGATTTTACTAGGTAATTGACAAATTTCGGTAATAATAAACAGGAACGAATTTTAGAACATCGAGCAAGTCAAACAATCATATTTGCATAGCTTTTATTGAAATATAAATATACATAATTTGGCAAAACTAACAATAATTTTATGTCAAATTAATTGATATGACAAAAACCGCTTCGGCACTTTGTGTTGATATGTTCATGACAGATATTCTCTTTGTCCATTTTAACTGTAAAAGAACTTTTAAGCGACTAAAATCAAGTGAATTTTCAATACATACTTAACAATTTCATCATAATTTGCACTTCCTTCCATTATTCTAATTACTGTAAACCAGGAAATGAGCCAAAATGTATACTATACACTGAAGACTGTTCAATGGAATGTTACACTTTTAAACTGGATGATTTCGGTTAACAACATTCTAGATGGCTGATTTCAAATTTGGCCAGTAAATAAATCTTTATCATATCTACGGTAAATATTAAGTGCTAGCTTTTATTTCCTCTTCTTATTTCATTTCACTTCCCACGCTCATCCATTGTAGGCTACTAACAGTAAATCGAGACTGAATTTTCACTAACGCCAAATTTACATTTTTGAAGAATATAGATCAAAACATCCATCAATTAATATTCACCTAAAACGATATTTAAAATTTGGCGCTAATTTGAAATAGCCCTATAAATATCTCTATTTGCCAAAAGGGAACTTCCAACATTTGATTCACATGAAAAGTTGGAGTAAATTAATTTCAAAACTACAATGTTATTAGATTGACCAATCCATACAAACTTTCTTTTCCAAGCTTTAATCACAAAACAGCCAGCTATCTCAAAACTCATAAATTGTCCCTTATTAATTACCATACACTGCAGATTTCTATAGGTTATGTATTCAGTGTCAGTCCTAAACAAAAAACATTTTACCAAATCAAGTTCTTCTGCACTACTTGCAGTTTCTGTATACTTTCCTTCAGTCATTTGAAAAGAAGGCGAACGAGATCTTGGCCAAGATCGTTTTCTTCTTTTAGTTTGATTATTAATAGACGTTGGGGGATTTTGAGAATGGCAAGGTGATCCAGGTTCAGATCCAAATCGAGCAACTTCATCATCGAGTAGATTGAATTGTCGAAAAGAATCTGAGATTGAAATAGTATTTATATATTCCATAATACTAGTGAAGACATTGTTTTTTAATGAAGATTTAGTCCAACATAAACTGAGCAATAATTTATAATACCATGAAGTTACCATATATGGTATATAAAGTCTAATAACCACCAGACTAATCAATCATCTGTTTGTTGTATTGATTGCGATGCCTTTTGATGACAAATTAAATGAACACCAATTGTTTTTTTGCATATATAAATTTGCTGCAGGCAAGGTCTCTAGACATCAACTAAAAATGGAAATAAGGCTAAAAAAACCAAGAGCTATATATATACGGTGTCATTGAGAGCCGATCAAAAGAAACCCAATTTGAGAATGAAAGTTGCGTAATTTAGAATTAGTAACCAACTTGCCTGGGTGTGAGAAATTAGCAGCTTGCTGAATGATAACATTCTGATCATCTTCTTCACTAGAATCACTCTGATCTATTGCAGGTGTTTTATCAGAATTTCTCAAAGATTCGAATGTTTCCTATTGAAAAATTTCATACATTAATAAAAAAAAAAGTAATTCAGTAAAAGCAAGCAAACTACTTCGAAAACATAAAGATTTGTGCAACAAACCTTGACTTCACGATTTCTTCTCCCAAGACTATTTTCTCTTGAATCTTGACCATAATGGATCTAACAGTAAATAAACACTACTTTTATTAGCAACAAAATACGTTCGACAGTTTTAAGTCATATTTCAAATAAGTATAACATTATCTACTAAATCCTTATCGACTGATGTATAGAATTGTAATCCTTTTTGGGGAAATAGTAATAAAGTTCCAAACCAATATGTGAATATAAAAGAAAAATTTATGATATTTTATAACACTGCGTCTCATAGTTCGATTCCGTATATTATCCTAAATCTAAAGTTGAGCCAATGTTAACTGCAGAGTAGAAGTTTCAGATCTTACATTAAAAATGTATCAATTATGAGAGTGTGATTGCCAGGCCAGCTTGCCAAAATGGAGTTAAGGTACTCATAAACAAAACGAGATAGCGATCGGAGACCGCTGACTTATCAATCTTCCGCAAAAAAAAAAAATTAATTAATAACTCGCTAATTATGCGACATAATTCATCCAAAATCAATAGGCTTCTGGTCCGAGATATGATGAATGCACATGCAAAATTTGGAGCAGATTAAACCTCGCTTTCGTGAGATATCGCGTAACATACGAAATTGTCTAACAGACAGACAGACAAATACCTATCAACATACTCACCGATCAAGATCGATAAGTAACAAGAAATTCACTTACTGAGCTTACTTAAGGTCATGAACCAAGGACAAACATGCTTTTCGAAAATTTGATAAATGAACCCCAAAGGAAGTAAAAATTGCAGCAAAATCCCAAAATCAGCAAATATCAAAATATGTGTTAGAAAATCACACCATCAAAGTAACATACATGTTCTCCACTTGGTTGATCTCTCAGACTACATACTTCTGTTTGAGAACTTGAATGTGATGTACGATCGAAAAATGGCCTGTTAGTGTAAAATGATTGTTATGATTTCTTGAGCGGTAAATGATTTACATAGAAAATTGGGGTAACTTCAGTCACCCATTACAGAACCTTTATGAATAGGAATAAGCAAATATTGTGAAGCACATATTTGAAACTCATCCATACCTCAATTTTGGTTTGGGGGTAGACACAATACTGATATTATCCTCAACTTCAGGACAACTATCACTGAAATTAAGATCTTCAATTTCATCATAAAGAAAATCCAAATCATCTGGACCAGGTACAACTACATCTGGATCTTGTCCCATTTCTTGTTCCAAACCCTTGAAAAAAAAGGAAATACAAAGTAAATTAATATAAAATATAACATTTTTGGTTTATGATTCTCAGTTAAATCTATCATTTTTCACATTGAGTATATTAATGCAACATAAAAGTAATTAACCTCATCTTCAACTTGCTTAAATCTTCTTAGCAATGCAACTAATTTTGCTTTGATAAAATTTTGTTGCCTCGATGAAGATGACATTCGAACTTTTCTTCTTTCTTTTCTTTTATGATTTTCTTCATCGTCAATATACTCCTAAATTACATGAAAATAAATGAGATGCAACTCTATCGAATCATATAATCAAACAGACAATTTCTGATTTCATTTTTGTTACCCTTTACAAAGTAAACAGCAAATATGATTTATCAACTCAAAAGTCTGGGAGTCAGACAATCGTGTGAACGATCAAACTATTCAGATAAAAAAACGACAACACAGACATAAGCTATGATACCCGAGGATTAACATCACTCCCCATCTCAGGATCCGATGAAAATGTTTCTTCATCATCAGTGTAATTATCAACATCGGGAGAACGATCTGTAACAATTGTAGCATATACGTGACTCATGAAAAAATTACACTCTCTATTTATGCATCTGATTGAATAATTGGAATCAAATATATAAACAAATTGATCACCTGCTTCTGTTTGTTTGCCTGATCTCCCAATTCCAACTTCAACTTCATCAGTAGGTGTACTATACACAGATGACATCACAACCTGTGCAGAGACTACAACACTGTTTCGACGATCTTTGTTTGTGCTCATTAAATCAAGCACGGACTCTTCCACAATAGGACTTTGTATTATCTGAAATAGGTAGAACATCGTGATTTTGTCCTTATAAATTTATATAGTGTGAAAAACACACGCTACATATATGCCTAGCGTAAAGCATGACGATTCTTTCTAGATGGCACTGGATATTGGTAGAAATGGGTATATGGATAAAAGGGGAGTTCCACAAAACACAGGTTCTCATAATAAACAATATAATTGACATCGTACTTCAACAACAATTAAGTGCCGATATCATTGCTCTTTTAAATGTCATAAGCGCATTAGAGAAGACCATGTGATGACATTTGACCATACGTAATATTTAAAATCAAGGATTCAGTGATGATAATCTTGAAATTTTTTATTCCAAACACAAGCCAGTTGGAATCTAGGCCAGAACAGTCTACTCTGGACAGCAGTTTTTGTCTTCATAAATACTGTTAAAAATATGTGCCTCAAGTCAATGCTTGAACAATTTGAACGCAAAATTAAGATGACATTCCCATTAAATAAGACCCACAATAAATTCCTATACATGAGTAAGCGGTAACAATTAAAGGCTATAAAACTTGAAGAGAAACTTCTCAGTTGTATCAAAAATACATTATTCACCTGAGCCATATCAACTGTTCCAATAGCCAATGTTTTATATCCCAGCATTGCACGGTTTTTATATCTCTTTCTACGCTGCAACATTACTTGCAATATATTGCCATCTCTTTTAATAAAATGTGGATACTGTAAATAGAAAGTTTACCATATAATAGGCAACATGATAATGACTTGAATTCAGTTTCATCTACAGAAAACACAGTTTGTAGGAATAGTAATAATGATTTGGAATTTTGAATCAGAAAATGGTGAAGCAAGCAATGGGGCTTATTAAAATTACTGTCATGTGTTAACATGTACAAACATAGTTTAATTTATTTAATTATATGATAAAAAGTCAGAAAAAAATGACAAATTGCTCATTTTAACAGAAAATAGTTTGAATACATACTTTCTTGAGTTATTATTACTTTGTTGGATGTGAATGAGCAAAAAATAATGTAGGACACGAGAGACATTTTTGAAATTGGGACTACTTGATGAATCTGAAATATCGTTAACTGACAAGCTTTTTCAACAATATTGATAATTTCATTACTTGTAAAGAAAATGTAAGTTCGAGATCCATCGTTAGAAGGCCGTTAGCTGGAAGTCCAATTTCATTAGATCGCAGCACTCTCTTTGATCCCTGAACCAAACATTTATTTAATAGGTCATTGAAACTTATATTCCAATTAACAGATAATCTGCATGAAATACAATATTCCACAAAAGCCAGATGTAAATGTTCAACTCAAACTAATAGACTTAATCTAAAATGGGACTTTCAGAACATATTTTCAATAATTTAACGGCTGATTTAAAAAGATTACTTTAGACATGTGAGGGCCATACTATGGCAGTATGACACAATCATAATCCCTTCATTTAATATAAAAATGACAATATTTCAATCTAGTATTTTGCCAATCGATTCAATTCCAAAATGGAGCGCTCAGAAATAAATAGCATCATCGTATCAAGTTATATCATTCCACTTTCACTAAATTCCACAAAAATCAGAAAATGGAGCAAACTTTACCTGCATTTTCACTGCCAGAAATATTGATTGTAAGTCTTTGTCTAGTTCTTTGATAACGATCAGTTTTCTTAGTGCAAGACTACAGACTCTAAATTCAAATTATTCAACTTAAGACACAAAAAGAAAAACAGAATTTCTGGTTTTTCAATAATATTTGTTAATAATATTTTCAGTAAATGCTGAAATGAGATTCGTGTCCCAGACTTGGGGCATTTTTTGATAAGTTTCATTAATTCGACTATCTGTACTTAAAACAGCAGATCAAAATGTTGGTAGTGAATATCATGTTATAAAACAGGTACGGTAAGTTATGGGTAAACGTTTGATATCACAATGTCTTAAACTCCACCGCAGTATATTGAAACAACGAAGTTCTGAGTAAAGTCAAAAACCGAACATCTGAACATTGGCTAGGCCATCATAATCAAAAGTCTGAAACGAACATGACGGGATCAAGCTCCAACAAAAGAAAACACCTCACCTTGGAATGCAATGTGGTGAAGATCTATCAACCTCCCATGTTGCAAATAAATTCATAGGAACAGTATTCTGTCCATGACTAATAGTGAATTTGCTCATGTTTGAGATGTGGAATGCTTCCAGGCTTCAGCGTCAGTAACTACTGAAATATTAAACAACAACACTTGAACCGATTACTGGCCTGAAGCCTAAGACTACCGTACCGTACCGAGCCCTGCAAAGTGTCATTAAACGGTCTTACTACTTACTGAATACAGCGCAAACAGCGCAGAGCCGCAGAACATAAGGAAACAGCGCGAAACAGAGAAAATGTTATTGTGGCGAAACCTTCTTAAAGAAAAATTTTGAACAAAAGAAAAGTTGTAATGGACCTTTACCCGAACATCTTTTTTTTTTTTTTTTTTTTCTAAAAGACAAAAAAAATAAATAGAATAAATAGAACTCAATATTACACATTGGCTTAATTGGACACAATCATTCGAAAAATGAAAAACAACAACAAAACAAAAAACCTGAGTAACTACGGGATGCCACAATCCCTGTGGAATGATTAACAAACATGAAATAGGCTATAATCATACAAGACCAATCATCATTAACCGCCTTTAATAAACACAGTATACAGGTATAGCAAATAAAACTGACCAACGCAAGGTCGCGCTTTAGACAGGCTAAGTCAGCTGGGAGCTGCACTCTTTATTTTTTTTTTGTTTATCAATACTAGTCAATCTTAAAAATGTACTATCAAAAGCTATGACATTACCGACTTTTCTAACAAGTTTTCAATTCTTCCATCCTCCAAAAAGCTATTTTTCATATTTGATGCCATATTTTTCAGCATCCCTCTAATTTTACATTTAAAAATTATTCTCATAACTGATTGGAAATTATCCAAATCTTCAAATATTATTTGATTCCTGAATTCCCAAATAGCTGCCTTTCCACATGCAACTATCATAATAACTGACAGGTCACATGTATTTTGTGCAATAATGGTATCAATATTATTTTCACTAAAATGCAACTCGCACCAATCCCAAAATATTTTAACATAATAGCATTCAAAAAATAGATGTTTACAGTCTTCAATGATATTAATATTGCACAACACACAGTGACCATCATCATATTCTGTCCAATGCCTTGTTCTATTTCCAGTAGGTAATGCCATATGAATTATTTTCCAACATAAAACTTGTACAATTTTAGATATTCCATGAACCCAAATGTTATTCCAATCAATATCAAATTCCAGTCCATAATATTCCTTAATTGATAAACCTTTTTGTTTTGTCACTTCCATTATCTTTTTACTTAGAATTTGATTATACATATATTTCGTGGTTGGAAGTTTTTCAAATGAATATATTGAACTGGAATCTGTTTGAACATTACTTTGACTATTCAACACATTAGCCCATCCTGATGGTATGGCTTTTAAAATTTGTACAGAATCTTTTACTACTTTCCTATAACAATCAAGTTTTTTTTTTTCACGCATACTACTCCATTTGTTTATGCCCCAAATTTTGATTGCTATTTCAAGACAGTCATATTGGAACAGATGGCCAAATGTTAAAATGTTTCCTCTTATCCAATTATTTATAAATTCTGGTTGATTCAACCATGTTAAGGCTGGATTCCACCATATGTATTGATCATATATTTGTTGTTTAGTGGTAATTTGATTCGTTTTTACATCAAGTTCCTTGAATATGTTGACCGAATTTATATAAAACTTAGGAATGTTATTATTCCTTAAAATTTTCAAAGAGAGATGTAGTATTTCTAAATTTGTCACTGTTATTTTAGGATGGTATCTATTTATAAATTGTTTCGCTCTCTTTGCCCAAGGAGCCTCATCACTTTTTAATAATTTCCAAATCCATCTAACTTGTAGACTTTTAATCTGACTACACAGATCCATGGCCTTCAGACCTCCTTCTACTTTCCTTGCACAGCAGACCCTCCTCTCTACCGTGGGTTGTTTGTTGTTCCATACAAAATTCCATACTAGGGTCTCAATTGTTTTAATGATATCATTTGGAATTGTTATTACAGCCGCAAGATACCACAATTTAGATAATAATAGACTTTTAGTAATCAGTATTCTCCCTTGCATGCTCATAGTTCGAGCTTTCCATATATTCACTACTCTTTTAATTTTTTCTATAATTGGATTCCAGTTTTGTTGCGTCGTGTCATTGTTGCCGATCCAGACACCAAGGACACATAAACTATCCCTTTTTAATGCTATACCTTGAAACTGTGTTTCATTTATCTTAAGACAATCTCCACATAACAATATTTGAGATTTTTCCTTATTTATCCTGGTACCTACAGCTATTTCAAATTTTTCGACTATTTTCAATGCCTCTCCAACTGATTTTAAATCTCTAACAGTTAATGTTGCATCATCCGCAAACCCTTTGTATTTTTCTTCATTCCCTGAAATGTTCTTAAAACCTATTATGTTGCTATTTACTCTAATATTAGTTGCAAAAACCTCCGCAACCATAGTGTATAAAAATGGGGACAGAGGACAGCCTTGTTTTAATCCACGTGTCATTTCAAAACTCTCTCCTACATATCCATTTGTTAATATTTTTGCTTTTGTATTAGTATATAAAATTTTTATATAATTGATCAAATTTGGACCTAAATTAAACTTCTTCATAACTTTAAAAAGGAATTCTCTATCAACAGTATCATAGGCTTTGGCCCAGTCTATTGAAAACACTACTAATTCTTTTCCAAATCTGTTAGCATAAAATATGTCGTCTCTAATACATGAGATGTTTTCATGTATAGAACGACCCTGAATAAAACCAGTCTGGTCACAGTGAATTATTTTTGGAAGTAAGTTTCTAATTCTGTTAGCTAAAATTTTTGCCAAAAGCTTATAATCAAAGTTTAACAGCGATATAGGTCGAACATCGACTTCCTTGTTTACTTCGTGACAACGGCCAATCAGCAAGATGCAAAAAGTGATGTAACAATTAGGCCGCGAGCCGAGGCCATTTATCTTTCAGTTTCGTAGCGCACATCAGGTAACTACCTGGAAATGATTTTAAAATGTTCCTTAGAAATTTAGTAACAAATATTGCCTTGTTCCCACTTCCAAAAGTTGCACGTTTTACAGAAAAGACGCTTTTACTACAATAAATATGTGTTACCATCTGTCCTATTTTCTCTGCTTTTCCGGTATCATGGGCCAATGAACGCAGACTTCTGCACGACGTAACAGTCAAGTTAGTCAGCTGTAGGTGGATCCCCAGTGGTCGGATGAATATCAGATGTACTACAATTGCTCGCTTTTGCGTTGAGTAGCCTTTCCATAGTTTTTTTCAGTTACCGGTAATATTAGTTCAGTTATTCTAAGGAGGTGTTGAAAAGTATAGGTAAGATATTAAACACTTGTATATTCTTACCATAAATAGCAATTTTAGTTGAGTACTAGCTCATAAGACGTTGTTAAATAGGTACGGTGCGGTAACTCCAAGGAAGGCTTCTTGAGAAAATAATGTATAGTAGAATGTCAAACTTCTTTGAAACTAACAATGTTTTCCACTCTCATCAATTTGGTTTCCGCAAGCATCACTCCACTGCTATGGCTGCTAATGTTTTGGTACACAAACTGACCAAGGCCTTTGAAAGCAAACAACATGCAATTGGAATATTTCTTGATATTTCAAAAGCTTTCGACACCATTGACCATTCCATCCTTTTAAGTAAGCTCTATCACTATGGAATTAGAGGCGTCCCATTCAATTGGATCAGGAGCTACCTGCAAGACAGGAAACAAATTGTGCAATATGACAACTCATTCTCTACAAATATTTGTGTCATGAAGCACGGAGTTCCACAAGGATCTTTACTTGGCCCATTATTTTTTCTAGCTTACATTAATGACATGTCCAGGTGTCTGAAATCCTCTGAGTCGATCATGTTTGCTGATGACACTGACTTGATTCTTCATGGGAAAAACCTTGAAGATCTACTCACAGTTGCAAACCAAGAACTAACCAACATTCATAGCTGGATGTTGGTTAACAAATTATCTCTTAATGCTAACAAAACTAAATTTGTATTATTCCACCCAAGCAAGCATAAAAGTGTGAGTTGTTCAAAACCACTACTGCTCAATGACAATGAAATTGAAAGAGTGAAAGAAATAAAATTTCTAGGAGTTATCTTTGATGAAAATCTATCATGGAAATCACAAATGTTGCATGTTATTGGTAAAACAAAAAGGAACTTGGCAGTTGCTGCTAAAGTATCCCAGTGCGTTAATCAATCAGCTTTACTAGCAATGTTTCAATCTCTACTACTAAGTCATATCCGATATTGTAGCTCAGTCTGGCTCCATGGTAATAAAACACTTGTCTCGAAATTGCAAAGCATTTGTAATAATTTTTTAAGAATTGTCTTTAGGAAAAGTAAACGTGAAAGCGTAAATCATTTCTATAAATCGCTAAATATACTCAAGGTTGAAGACATAATGAAATTTGAAGTATTATCATTAGTTTATGATTTTCATGACAACTCATTGTCAAACTGCTTTGACGACATTCTAACCAAAACCACCTCCAATCGAAGAAGTAATTCCAATTTATTTATACCGTTTATGAGTAAATCTGTGAGCCAGCATGCCCTATGCTATAATGGACCTAAGCTATGGAACTCTCTCCCCTTGAATTTGAAGTCATTAAAATCCAAAAAATCATTTCAGAAACAAGTTAAGTCGTACTTAGTATCCAAATATTAAAAGTTATTTTCCTATAACCACACTGATATATATACTCTTTCGTATGAAATTAGCTACAACGTTTTGATAGCTCGGACACAAAAAATATTGAACCTTCATGAATGACCATGATAGAAAGTTGGGACACTCTTCACTTGCACATACTTATTTTCATGAAAATATTAAACAGCTACAATATTGCTATTGCTCCTGCAGCTGCTGATTGTTGTTGAGCCGGCAGTTAATCTCTCTCCACCTGTTCTACATCTATTGTTGGTGTGTCGGGTTCTGTAGCATGCACAGCAAATTGTTTTATTTATTTATTTTTCAAATGGCTGTTTACACTCTGACATCTGCATGCGCATGTTCCCTTTTTGCTTAACGTTGGATTTTTGACATTACACATGCATGGTCTTTGTTTCTATATGGGTGGTGTGATACCTTATGAGGGTTGTAGACCGTATAGTTTAGCTCCTGTACCTATTATTGTAATTAGGCGACCAGTGGAGATATATTGGATTCTCCCCTTCATTTTAATTTGTTGTGGTATTCTATGATTTGTTTTGTGTGTATACAAAATTTTATCCTAGGTTGAGGTTCTGCTGTGAAGTTGATGTGAAGGCCAACATACGAATGGTCAGTGTGGTTTGAGAGTTTCTGCATGGTTTGCGAGGAATTCACCCTGTGTCCCAACCATATTTCAACTCTGGTCTTTGAACTAGCGTTTTATAGATAGATAACTAATAATCAATATCTACTCGAAATAATAATTAATTCTAAACAAAAGTGTAGGGTAGTGCTGTTTCCAAATATGTAACCCTTGAATATCCTACTCGCAGATTTGTTTTCTGTTTTTCAGGTCGTTCTGTGATGATCAATACAATGGCTAGTTTATTGAATATAAATGGTGTCTACAACAACAAAATTCGCAGGCTGATGTCTCATCCACGATAAACTTGAATCTATTACGCCACAATAATTAAATGAAGAAATGATCCTGTGAAATAACAATACTAATTCCTTTATTCCTAATTCCTTTATCCTTGCAGAAGTCAATATCTAAGAATGAAAAAAAAAACCTTATAACCTTAGCAACCAACATATTCCTATACCCTGTCTTTCTACCTTAATTAATTATAATTACTCATACTTATAAAGTTACTGATAGATTTAAATACTTATTGCAATCTGGACTACAATTTGGCAATAATAGGCTCTAGTTTGGGCAATGAAGTGGTCTAGCCCACCTCTTCATGCACCCAATTCTGGCAACTTTGGTTGGGCATTTTGGCATTTGACTCCATCTATAATCAGCTTGACAATATATTTTTTTATAAAAGTTTATCTTTACTGTTCACTCCCATTTATAAAATTGATCAATTTGGCAGTGGCAATCATGATAAATTTATAAATATGGTGTGGCAAGTAATTTTTATTTATTTATTTTTTATTAACTACCAGTATGTAATTTTTCATGTTCCCTTTACTTAATAACTTCTATATGGTTGTGTGTGTGGGTGCGTGTGAGCGTGTGTGAAATATTTCAATTATTTTAGGTGAGTGAACACGTACCACATGTTCTTGGCAAAACCTTCCATCTTATATACATTCTGTACGTTTTAAACCTTATCTAAGGTTTTGTTCGCTCTCCTGATTTCATAATCAGTTTTTATTTATTTATTTTTAGCATTCATTTTATTGTTTTGCTGATTATGGAGTCGAAATAAACTTATACTTATACTTATAAGGCTAGACCTAGAATAATATGTCACAAACAACGATATTTTCTGGCTTGCATGAAATGTTTATGATTAATTTAATGACTCTTCTTGACTATTCAGCAGACTTATACTACTATATAGGCCACAGCATATTTGGAAATAGAAATGAATGGCTGTTTCTGTAATGCACGGTTGTGTGAAAGAGAAGAAATTAATCAATTTTACTAATGCAAATGTCGGTTGGTCTAAATCTAAATTCATAGAGTCGACAAGAACCTGGGAAGCAATGATAAGTTATGCCGGAGTGGAAAGAAAGGTAGCATTGGAAACGATTGAGAGGTGAGAAATGAAGTGGTAGACAAACAGTTGATGTTTCAAAATATAGTCTATAGTCCATACTCATACTGTCATAGGACATTTCAGACTGTGATATATCAAAATTTAGTGTAGATATAGTCTAGTAATGGTATGCAAACACTGCTGGACTGTAGAACATGCAATGAGCATATATACGCTTTATTAGTACATCAGATAAAATGCATTATGTATTCAAGGTATTAGTTAGTATTTAGGGGTATTTTTAAAATCATGCTGCTCCAAATATTATTTTCTTCCTTATTTTAGATACTGTACTACAAAAGAAAACGGCAATGTTCCACCAATCCGACCTAACGCAGGCTCTGATCCCTGCTGCTATCAGTGCTATAAAATGGAAAAAACAAGAAGTCTTGAAGCTTAAAGGTATATGAGAATCATAATAGTTGCAAACAGCTTAGATGGGCTATTCATATTGAAATACTTTAGCACTTTTCTGCAATTGGAACTGCCCATCAAATTCATGTTGGAGACTTCATTGAGATTTTCAATTCATTTTTTTCCCTCGACTATGAAGATCTTTTGAGGTTAACGAGGTATTAATAAATAAAGCTGAGGAATTTGAAGAGGATATGAAGAATGTAAATGATACCAGGGCACGTCTATTTAACACTGTCAAACATAAGGATTATACTCTCCACCCAACAATGATTCACTGAAGAAGCATGTGGCCCTCAAATCAGTTCTTGAGTTGGCAAACTGCAAAGAAAAATAGTCAAAAATAATTTATGAAAGTGTGCCAAAATCAACTTAAATTGCACAGATTTTTGTATTGACTGCAGAAATCACAGTACACCTATAGAGGAAAAGTCGATTTTTGAGATAGTGGATTTCGAAAACAATTCAGAAGAAAGTGAATTAGATATTACAGTTGATTTAATAAGTATCATACATTTTTTTTTTTTTCGGACATTTGTTAGTGTCGTAGTCCTGTTTCTAGAAATATTACTGCCTTTGTTCAAATACATAACCACATAAACTAAAAAAAGATTAATTGTAAATTGTAATATTTCTGTTCACTATGTTATGTACATATTGTACATTCATTTAATTTTCTTGACTTTTGCGGTAAATTTCTAAGTGAGAAATAACTGATTTATTTGTGTTTTCGTGCTCACGATGTTAATTTGTGACTTCATTGCTTAAAAATAAATACGTTTGATAGCTTCTATAAAATGGATGTAGCTTTTTATGCTGTTCTTGTTGTAAACTGCTTGTGGTTATTACATAAAATTTATTCTCAAATGTGAATCAGCGTTGTTGGTGTCGCTGCTTTTGAGGTCACTCCCGACTCCTGTCACACAATTAAAGTATTTTTTGTTGTTGGTTACATGTATGCCATATTTTTCGTAATCTACCTAATAAATTATGATTGACTGAAGAAGTCCGATTTTGGTCAGGCAAAACATTACAGGAATACATTTGTGTTAGTGTGCTGTAGGGCTCTCGAATTGTATAGTTCTTATGTATGTGTTGTAAACTTATGGTTATTGAATTTCCGGGAAACTCTTATATTCAATTTCGCACCAGGATTGTGGAACAAGCTGTAATGCGTTCATTATGTTCGTTTTCACACAAAACTGAAGAATTTATTTAGTTACCAGATGTGCGCTACGAAACTCATTTTCTGGGCGTTTTCATGGTTTCGTCTCACGGCCCATATCCGTGGTAAGGATCTACAAGTGTTTAATAATTTACTTATACATTTTTCAACAACGTCTTAGCATAACTTAACTAATAATAACTAAACAGGGCTATGGAAAGCCTGCCCAACTCAGCGCAAGGTCGAGCAGTAATAACTAATATTCATCCGCTCGCTAACAGCTGGTTTAATTCAATTGTTACGTCATGCAGAAGTCATTGTTCCTTGCCGAAAATGTAGAGAATATAGGACAGATCGTAGCACATATTTCTTGTAGTAAAAGCGTCTTTTCCGTAAAACGTGCAACTTTTGGAAGTGGGAACAAGGCAATATTTGTTACTAAATTTTTAAGGAACATTTTAAAATCATTTTCAGGTAGTTACCTGATGTGCGCTACGAAACTCACTTTCTAGGCGTTTTTCAGGGCCTCGGCTCGCGGCCTAAATGCTCCTTTTTCGCATTCGCTCAGACACTTTTCTCACTCAGACCGTGTAACTCTCGATATTTGGTCCCGATGTTGCATTCGCCGTCACGCCCGACTAGGCTCAGGCAGATTATTGCTTCCAAAATCATCGTGCGTTGGCCTGTGTTCTGAGGGCGTTGTCTCGCGACTAGATTAAGTGAGTGACTTTATAATTATTCGAATTAGTTGTGCGTAATTGACTTTATAAATATTCAAATTACTTGTACATCAACATAAATAAAGATTTTATTATAAAATGCAGATTACAAAACAAAATAGAAGGGCAATCATTTGAGAGGGAAGGCTTTAGAACAGGGGTGGGCAACCTTTTCCGGCTCGCGTGCCAAAATCAGCTGAATTTAACGACAAAATTCTTTCGCGTGCCGACCAAAATTAAAAAAATGTTTTGCTACTTTTAAAGCAAAAATACACAATAATAAACCTATTAAACATGTACAGACAGATTCATAATTAGGGAAAATATCAGTGAGACTTCTGCTGCTGCATTACCGCTAATCAACAGTTAACATTGAGTTTATATTTTGTAACTTTCAAAAAAATGCACCAACTACAGTACTGGTTTCATCTTTCAAGCTACTACTGTTACGAGACTCGAGTCCATAACTGATATTCACAAGCATATTTAGATGAAAACATGGAGAGTAATGCGATTGCGAAGTTTTAAGGGCACGACAAATTTTCGGGAATGGCTTCCCAATCACGCAATACAGCAATAGTTCGTTTTCTGCAATTTTCTCTTGTACCATATTCCCCTTCTCTAATCGCTTATATTTCTTCCGAAATCAATTTATAACAGTAAGTTAGCAATTAACACTAACCCACATGAGCTGTACAACTTCATAAATCAACCAGAAATGAAGAAAAGGGTGGCACAGACGAACTATGTTACGTAAGAATGCAGCCAAATTAATACTG
Source organism: Styela clava (assembly GCF_964204865.1). Taxonomy (NCBI): domain Eukaryota; kingdom Metazoa; phylum Chordata; class Ascidiacea; order Stolidobranchia; family Styelidae; genus Styela; species Styela clava. The sequence goes on from NC_135251.1 coordinate 29,712,691, forward strand.
CGCTATTCTCGACAAAATTTCTCGAGAGCTCACTCATTTGTTACGGCTTAATATATTTCTACGTAGCCATATGTCATGAAAGGAAAGGAAGAGTCAGAATAAATAACGAATTGGTAACATACGATAATGAATAAATGAACACCTAGTTTCATCAGATAATTCAGAGCCTCAGAACCAGATAATTCAGAAACTTTATATCTGAAGAAGAATGATCTTGTGTCTGATGATTCGCTCGCGTGCCAAATAAATGGTTAGTACGCGTGCCAGGGGTTGCCCATCCATGCCCTAGAACCGGTCCTAGCACTCGAAAGCATGTTGACAAATGACAGAAAAATCTGAAGATTTCAAATTCACTTTAAAGCTCCAATGAGTAGATGTAGTAGAGAATAACTTTGTGCTACGATTGTTCAGCATAAAAAGAGTAAGTTGTGAATGTCCTAGGTAGCCAATAGAGGACTTGCACGGGTCACGTGACTTAGTTTACTGGACGGCAAAAAAACAAAAACGTCCAGCTGGCTCCTGTCAGTTGCAAGTCGGATTATATGTTTCCGTTTTGTTTGGCTGTTGAAAATGATTATTTCATATTGTACCGTTGGTTGTACGTATAGTATAGACAACGAAATAGATATTCAGTTATATTGCACTGTTTTCAAAAGATCCGGAACGTCGCGCAATGTAGATATCATCTATTGGCAGGGGGGTATTGCATGTGCAACATCGTACGATTACCATTTGTCGTAACCGACCAGCGGCCGTGTGAACCACCCTCAGTGGGATGAGTGCTGCAATCCTCTCGCACATAACTATCCCCGCATGGGATAGGAACCTGGGAAACTACCAGGCTATCCTAAAAACTACCGTTATTGGTAGACCTATTTGCGTTTTAAATTGAAAGAAATCTTCATCGATGGTCAGAAAGTGTTGTCTGATTGTTTCGTTAGTTAGCAGGTAATCTATTACTGATCTGATACACAAACTTAGCACTGTTAAATGATGATTAGTGTGTAAATTCTTTTCAGGAAAAATAACCCATTATCAGCTGTCCCATCAATATTTGAATTTTCGCCATCCCCAGAGAGGAAAAGAATACTTAGAAAAAGGTGGATTTTGAAGAAAGGCAAAAGGCGGCAGGATCATTTAAACAAATTCTGATAACATGTATGCGTTAGTTGTTAGCATATACATTTAATGTTTCTTTCAACTACTAGACCTACCACACTTAAAAAGAAGCCGCCTATCCCTAAACCCATTTTCACTAGAAGAACCATAACACTGTATATTGATAAATATTTGATATAAATTACCCCTCAAGGCAACATATCACCCATTTGAAAGGGTTGTGAAGGCAGATACATTTTTTACTCTAAATTATGGAATGTTACTTCCAGGTTATCTTATCCTTGCTTATAGATATCTTGATGTTAGTGACTCCAACTGACCCATGCATCCCACACTGAAAATTCCCACGTGTACCAATAAAATTAAGCAGTTAGAGCCTTCAGACCTTGAAAACAGTCGAATCTGAGCACGATGGATTCATGTGAAACACGTAATATGCATTTATAAGCAAAAATATCCGATCCTGAGCAACACCAATCCACAACCTCCTGCCTATGGAATCAAAACACTAGACAAATTGGTGTACTGTACGCATTCACAAATCTTTGCGAATCAAGTTTGCCTTTTTGCTATAATTTAGCATTGAAATGGTCAACCTCAATATAAACCTGGTATCTGCAGATAAATTCAATTCAATTCAATTCGTTTATTACTCCAGACCGCTGTGGTCCATATAAAAACAACACAACAAATAAACATAAGCAAAACAAAAATAACGCAATAAATACATAAAATAACTGATATGACAATCAGATTCACAGTAAGGCTCAAAAAAGAGTTATAAAAAAGCAATTTAAGAGACCAAAAGTGAGGTATAGAATCTAAGATAGCCCGTAACAAACAGTATCTGGGAATCAAATATTGATTGTAATAAAATGTTATTGGAGTTCCTGCATCTTGTCATGAACAACCACAGATTTTTTCTATGGAGTGCTTCGAAAGAGGGAATGTTCCCAGATACCATTTTGTGACGGACACTCTCAGATCTAGAGACACAGTGAATTACGCGAAAAGCATTATTATATGAAATTTTAACTTTTTTATAATTATAATTATTGAAAAACAACCAGAGCTGGCAGTTATAAATGCTACAACAATACGTCCTAAATAAAAGATTTTTCACAGTAGTGGAACAATTGACAAATTTTTTCAAAATTGTATGGGCTATAAAATAAATTGATTTATACTGACGTTTCAAGTCAAGGTCATCTCTAAGATCACTGGATAGGAAAACACCAAGATATTTAGTGGACGAAACATAAGTCAATACAGAATTACAAAGTTTGATATCAGGCAAATTATTCAGCCTAAACTTTTTATTCTGGATACACATACAAACAGATTTTTTCGAGTTGTACAAGATGTCATGTTCAATAGAGTATTTATCGCATATGTTAAGTAAACGTTGAAGACCTTTGGCTGAAGGTGAAATGCAACACATGTCATCAGCATAAAAAATATGATTGATAATATTGTTATTTGCTATACATCCAATGGTCTCTTGATTCAACTTAACAGAAAGGTCATCCATGAAAACAGCATATAAATATGGACTTAATATACTACCTTGCTTGGTACCATTATGGACAGAGAAAGGATCTGACACACTGCTACCCCATCTAACAAACATGGATTGATTACGATACATGTGTACAATCAGCGCCAAAAAAACTTTGGGGATTCTTCTGTTAATTAATTTACGAAATAGAGTCCAGTGATTAACTTTATCAAAAGCTTTAGTGGCATCCAAAAAAGCTATGAAAACTGGTGATGATTTTTCGGAATAATAAGTAGCTAGCTTCTTTATTGTAAAAATGCACATGTCAGACCCGTGACCAGGCTTGAAACCAAACTGGTTGTGAGATGTAGTTAAGTAAGACCCAATGTTATTTAAAATGTGTTTTTCAAAAATCTTAGATAAGACAGAGGCCACTGCAATAGGCCTGTAGTTACTTGCACTACAAATATCACCATTTTTGTTCTTAATTATAGGCTGAATAGAACTTGAAAGCCAGAGCAACCAGAACAGAACAACCAGATTTAAGAGAAGAAACAATATTTGCAAGTGCATCGACAGTGAGCAAGTAATTACTGAAACAGTTATCAACATCAGAATTCAAAAATCCTAACACAAAATTTTTATCATTTTCATTGGGAACACTATTAAAAATTTCTTACATATTAGTAATTTCATTCTGCCCAGTGGCACCCCCAACACTAGCTGGAAGATGGCCGTTATTGTCCTCTGAAATGATCCGCTTAGCGCGAGACCAGAATTGTTTGGGATGGTTACACAATAATGATTTGGCAATAGCATCACATTGATTCCTTGTTCGCTCTCTTTTACAAGCTCGAAACAATCGTTTGAAATGCAATTTTGTTCTAACATATGCATCAAAGATACAGCCATGGCGAGGATTGTTATGATAAACCCACTCAAGATATGCTTGTCGAGCAGCAACATAAGAGTCTCGGACCTCACTGTTCCAGTTCCATCCAGGAATAGGCTTAATGTGCTTATGTAACGATCTAACATGCACCATGTGAGACTGTGAACTAATAAGGGCAGAACAAATATCATGGTTAAATTGATCAATGCTTTCACGGTGAGACTGGCAATTGATATTATGACATCGAATAGCCCCAAAAGGAATTCTTATAGAACTTAAGTTTTTAAAAGTTGAGTCAGAATATTGGTTCAGCTGCGATGATGAAGCTGAGATCAAGGAAACAAATTGCTTGACTGCATGGTCACTTTTTGTATCATACATGATAGGAATATGTGAAACATTGATGGACACAGATAAAGGTCTGTGATCTGAAATTATAATGTCTTGAATAACATCTATAGATTCAATAGAATTATGCATATTCACACTTGTAATACAATGGTCTAACCAACTAGTTGTTGCATGTGCATCACTAATGTATGTAAAGGAACCAGGCTGAAGAAGTTCCATATCAGATAAAATGAGACCATTTTCTGAACAAAAATCTTTCAATAAATGACCAAAAGTATTTGAGTTGCTGGCATTAAAATCACCAATGATAACAATATTAGATATAGAAGAGTTTTCAATGATAGATTGCATTTTACAAAGCAAGGAGACAAACAAGTCTTCGTTTTCACTGCTGCAACATGGCATATAGACATTTAGAAATAAAATAGAGATTTCCTTATTTTGAAAAGAAATTCCCATCAGTCGATCATCTTTTATAGAATCAATTACAGAAATGAATGGATGCAGTGATTCATGCCATAAACAAGCCAGACCTCCAAATGGACGACCTGAGATTGGACTGTCATTGGCATAATCTATGGGGGAAATAGCAGCACTACAGAAATTTTTGTGTACCAAATTGAGTTTATGAAGATTTTGTTTTGAAAGCCAGTGTTCTTGCAGAAATATCATCTGGAAGTTCTGCTTACATATATCCTTCACTTCTTTGAGAGAATTTGTGATACCTCTGCAATTGAGAGACAGAATATTTAACTTGCTATTATTAATTTCAGGTGTCGCCATTTTTAGGTTTCTTTGGGTTGAAATATCTCTTCACAATAATTCCGGAAGGCCAGCTATCTTTGTTAAGAGCATCCTTGAACTCGGTGCTAAAAAGGGTTACTTTGAATGATGAGTATGATTCATATTTCAACTTCAATGATTCGCATTTTGCTGTTTCAGCTTCATTAGGAAACTGTTCTTTAACAAATTTGAGCAAATCTTCCTGGTTTGTGTCTGCTTTGAAGCGAGAGAGGAAGATGTTGACTGGTCTCAAAACAGGAGTGAATCTTGTATTTATTAATTTTCCCACTGGTGCCGGTTTCTTCTTTTTGCGGGAAGAAGCTGTTTTCCATTGATTATTCATCATTTCCTTCTGGGTTGAAGGCTGAAATGCTCCATGCTGTGGGGGTTGGTGGTCCCTAAATTTGTCAGGCTCTTCAGCTAATTTCCTGGTTGAGGTTTTTGAGGGTGTGGGATCCTCAGAATTTGGTGCATCGCTGTGAAAATCAGCCATCACTATTTCGGCATAAGATGGTGCATTTTTCTTGGACAACATTCCCTCATTCTGCACAGTGGTTGAAAAGCTTGGAGATTGAATCTTGTTTGCATCGTGCAAAGAACGCAACTGAAGAACTTCTTCTGATAAGTTTTTAACTTGTTGTTGAAGGGAGCTTAAAATATCATTTAAACTTTCTTTATTTTTTATAAAATCATCCACATCATTTCGGACATTTTTAATTTCCTGGGCTATGACCAAAGAATCAGCATGGTACAGGTCAACAGGAGGGAATTTTGCTGATGCAGTTAAGAAGGTGGGGCACTTGTCAGTTGGTGTTTCATGCAGCACTTTCAAGATATCTCGAAGGTTCGATACGGTTTTGTTCGGGCCAGTTCTATTAATTTTGCGACCAGATGGCTGGCATAATTTAAATATTTGAGCTTTGGCCTCCTCGACCTCTGAATCCGAATAAAATTTGCTGCAGATGAGAACCAGGTCATCTGTCGTCATCAGATCCATTTTGTTGTAGACGTACCATAGAACAGTATTGATGCAATGACGGATCACCGTATCTTCCTTAAAGGAGCTACAGTCTGTTCTCTGGAAGCAACTCGACTCATCTTCTCCGGACATACCGGTACCGGCAAAGTCTGCCCGGTAACAGTGGGCTCAATGCAATAACTGTCTAGTATTTAATCTATTGTTGCTAGTAATTAATCTTAATACAACCAAATACTCCAATTGTAAAGTCAATTGTTTTTTTAAAAATACATTTTTGATGTGCTTTATTTTTTAAATATAATTTATAATTACTGTATTGTGTCTGATACATTTGGTACCATGAATACCAATTGCAAATTAGCTTGAAATAAAATTTAGGACTCGTTGCGGCCAGCCAGCTACCCATCAGAATTTTCTTTCAGATCACAAAATCGCTTCATTTGCAACTGTATTTGGTTGTAGTATCGGTGTCCAACTTTAGACTGAAACCTTCACTACCAGACCCACCGAAACAAAAACCCACCGCTTTCGATCAAACACAATGGACACTTTATTTCCACCAATCCACAGTAATCACAAGTTATCATTACGATACGTATCAATAGATGGATACTGAGGATGTAATATCAAGTCACGCAAGCTGAGGTCTTGTGCCACTGTGGTCTTGTTGCAACTTATACTTTGCCATCCATCTATTCCATGGTCGCATCCATATCTGTAAGATAATAGATACAGATTCATTCGATATCATGATCCTTCACTAGCTTTGTAATAATTGTAGAGTTTTCATAAAATCTATCGATCAAGTGGTGAAATTTATGTCAATGTCCCACCACAAACACTAGTCGTAAATGAATTTGATTCCAGGTAGCATATCTTTTTTACCAATGACAATAAAAAGACATTTTGGGTCAGTTGTACAAGCACCTTTAAGATAGGATGTATCTGAAGGGAGGATTGCAGGTGCAACAACTAAATCATATGGCGAACCACAGTCTCTCGTACGATTGCCATTCTATGTCGGAATTAGTTAGCCATTTATTTGTTTTCAGAAGCATGGACTTGATGGTGGGGGATGTCATAACCGACTAGCGGTCGTGTGAACCATCCTCAGTGGGAGGAGAGCTGCAATCATCTCGCACATAACTGTCCCTCCATGGGATTGGAACCTGTGAAACTACCAGGGTGATCAGAGATGCGGACTACTGGCGTTAAACTTTAGTTATCTAGACAACTTTTCACACTTAAGTAATAGATTACCTGCTAACTAGGGAAACAATACCTTATGGCAATTGATGTCTGCAAGTGGCCTACGCCTAGGCCTACCAATAGAGGTAGTTTGTCATCTGCTTTCCATGAAATGAGGGAGCTTTTGAATATTTAAAGAAATTGATACCGGCACATTATCACTCACCATCAACGAAGTGCTGTCCGCAAACAGTGAAACACAAGCGAGATGACTTCTGGACTTGACACCAAGCAGTTCTGCCAATACAGCAATAGATGATATCCACATTGCGCGACGTTCCGGATCTTTTGGAAACAGTGAAAGATAACTGAAGATCCATTTCGTTGTCTATACTCGATGTCTATACTATACGTACAGCCAACGGAACAATACGGAATAATCATTTTCAACAGCCAAACAAAACGGAAACGTATAATTCGACTTGCAACTGACAGGAGCCAGCTGGACGTTTTTGTTTTTTTGCCGTCCAGTAAACAAAGTCACGTGACCCGTGCAATTCCTCTATACATTAATGATTTGTCAAAGAATGTAAATTTTGATAAGAGATCAAATTATTATGTAACCTAATATGTATATTTTCAAGACTGCATGAAGAAAAAAGGTGCAGTGTGAGAATTTATGCTGTGTAGCAGTAAGCAAGGATATAAATTGACTAATGGGTGATGATTTATCTCAAAAATCACAATAAACTTACACCATACAGCCATATCAAGGAAAATTTTTGATTGAGAAACTATAACTGTCAGCAAAAAAAGAAATGTAGTGAACGATACCACCCTGAAATTGAAAGGTCGGTATGAAAACATAAATTGAACACACGTATTTTAACTTCAAATAATTCGTGTTTTATGATGGATTTTTTTACATTCATTCTGTCATTGTATACGGAGTCACCAGCTGCATATGACAACAGAGGTGTTTTACGTTTGCCATGTGAATTCATTTTGCTTAATTTCAGGCTGGTACTAAGATCTTTTTTCACATAAATTGGATACCTATCATTGCTATTATCTAAACCAGTGTTTCCCAACCCGAGTCCGTGGTCTCAAATGAGTCCGCGGAGTGTTTGAATGAGTCCGCAACGAGCCAGAAATTCGTGCGAGCCGCAAACGTTTTGCGGAACTTAACTATCAGCCAATTTACGTTGGAATTTACATAAAACATAAAAAGCAAGTTTATTCGCATAACATTAATCGAGTCAATAATTACTGGTTACTGAGTAGGGCTGGGCATATATTCGAATATTCAACTATTAGAATAGCAATTTAATATTCGAAAATTTGGTAACAGGTGACGCGACAGGTCACTTGCACTTGTGCGCGTCGCTTAATCAAACGATTGGATTTCACAACTCACTCACGAATTTTCGACGAAAACACACAAGTCGGCACACGCGTCGATAGATGGTGGCAACCCGAATTTTCCAAATTGAAAGCGGCAATACAAAACACTAAAAATAAAACGGAGAACACCATAAATTTCGTTTTATGATGGTCCGCGACCGATGAAAAACGCTTTTTTAGACATTGCAAAACGCAAAATTTCGGGTGCTACGTAGTATACGTATACCAGGGCATCCTCCCTTAGGATTGTTTGCTTAACTGCCTCAACATTGATACGCCGTACAGTACTGGTAAGTGTTGTACGAACAGCTCAGATATGTGGAATTCACAAAAATAAAAATCGTAAGAAAATATAATCGGGCTCTTTACCACGCATTTTTGTGTCCACGGATTGTCATGATATTTTCTGAGTAGTATTGCTTTTATTTCGCCAACACAATCGCAGATTAAAATGATCACAATTAAATTAATAAAAAGTAAGGCGATGAATATTCATTTTTCATTTACTAATATATTTTGAATATATTTTTATTAAGTACTGAATCAAGTTGTACTTTCTGGAAATTTATAACAGATAGTGAGATTTTTCTAACAATGATAACAAATATGCAAGATCGCAAAAATATGTAACAAAACTAAATATAATCGGGCAATATAGTCTCACATTATTATGTTCACAGATTGCCGATTGGCATTTTGAAAAAGAAATGCTTTCACCTTGTCGTAAGTCGACGCAACCGCGAGTTACCATGATCACAACTAAATTAATATAGAAAGACATTGGATTGAATATTGCGCGAAAGAAAGCCAATTATACACCAAAAAAGTCGGCTCTTTTTAACGAACGCGTAATTGCGGCGAATTTCCGATTTTGAAATTCGTTACAATTCTGTTGTATTTGATTTTATTGCTTCTTTGCACAGGCGCAATAAACGCTCTTTGAGTCCGCAAAGATTTTCGCGGGTGGGAAAATAGTCCGCGACCAAAAAAGGTTGGGAAACGCTGATCTAAACAATGCTTCAACATGTATATATTTATACTTTTAGATATGCCAAAAAAATTTTGCATTATTTTGTCGAGTGTTTTTAAATTATTGATTTGTAATAAATAGCAATAACTTTTTTGCTACTGCAAAATCCACCACATTCATTGAGTGTTTGAATATTTCTCCTGGAACCGTTACATTTTATTAATTCTAATTTGTTTTATAAGGTATTCAAATTTTTGTTTCAAATAATACTTTGTCGAAGTGGCTGTTATACTTATATATATAAAACATACATGCTTAGATGATAGACAAGGCCCAAGCTCCAATTGTCGTAGGCAATTTATTTCAAAATACCGTAACTAAAATATAAATTTTTGCAGACTGCTCGAAACTCACTTTTGAAGAATGATTTGCTGTCACCAGATGGGGTTTTGGCATGAAAACACATCTAGAGGGAGTTTATGAAGATATGACTAAAAAACATTTGAAACAGCTATGTAAACTAACAGACCAACATGTTTAACTCAATAGCTTGATAAAAATGTCTGTTAATTAAATATTCAACACAGGTATAGCAAGGTATTGTGTTAGATATTTATTTATTGGATCTATCTCCTATTGAGCATTTAAATACTCGGAGCATAATTATTATTTCTAAAATTACCAACATTATTCAGGTCATTAATAACAGATAAACCATGGAAATTTTTCTTTCTAGGTTCTTCCTGCATCTGTTGCTGAGATTTTGGAAATGTCTGAATTTGAAGCAACTGCCAAGTATTGCAAACTGCAGAATATCTTTCTTGGCATATGCAGCGGCACTACTGACGTGGCATCCCTTAAAAACGGAAATCTACTCCCTCTGAAACATCTGGAAACAAAAGACTGCAGTGAATCAGCCAAAATTTCATAAATTATTTTACACACTAGAAGTCTACAACAGGTGATTAGCTCAAGGATTTTTTAACAAAATAAATGCTATACAGCTACATGCAATACATTTTGTACTCATATTTAAAAAAACAACAACATTTCATTGCTTCTCCAGCGTACGAAGGGCTCCAACTACTGGTACTTCCAACATGTGATATACCATATTACACCAAACATTTGTCAGACCCCTCTTTAAGTGTAAAATAAAAGTCTTCTCTATTGTTTTACTATATCATACATATAAATTTTTCGTGGCTTGAAACAATTTTTAGAGTTCGACCATCGGGACTATTATAAACTAACATTTGCCGGCTTCCGATCAGACCTGCTAGTGTTTTGGTCTAACTTGTAAATTAAAAATTTCAGACCCTCCCTCCCCCTTCAAAATCTTCAGCTATGCCCGTAGGCCCTCACCCTAAATATTGAATGAATTGCCAAAAGATTTTCAGTTTAAAAAATGCATATTTTGCAGGTCGCGGGGCTGAGAATCCATCGGTGCTCCAGTTGATTGAAAAGTAGCAAGGAAAAAGAAATAAATATGTAGCAATTTCCACGTAATAGAATCTAAATTGCCTTTTTATCCCAGCTAAGAACCACTCCCAAAGCCTTAAAAAACATCAATAGCACTATTAACATAACTCGATATCCAGAGTTTAATCACATTAGTAATTAAAATAATAATTTTTATTTCTATGGATTATTGAGAAAAAAACTTGGGTACTCCAGAAATACGTGTACCAAGATGACGGACAACGGAACATTGTATGTGTACCAGGTTAGGCCATACTTTTAGGTACAAATACTACGAAACTCACTTGGTTAGTCCCTGAACTCGTAATAGAACTAAAATAAAGAAAAGTTGGAATAAAAATTATGTCCTAACCCTAACGTGGTACACATACTACGTTCCGGTGTCTTCATTTTTTGGTACACATACTTCAGGAGTACGAAAACTTTACTGTAATCACATATATATATCTTAATCTTTGTTTTAGCTGATTTGTTTCTTCAATTGTTTTCGTATTCCACGAGTCCTATTGTTCATCTTGTTGTTATTATTTTGGCTACAGTACTCTGCGTATACATTTGCTCTAATTTTTGTAAATATACTTTTTCAAGTAGTGTTCTTACATCTTGACATTCAGTTACATTGTTTAATAGGTATTCGCTCATGAATGATTTGAAAATATTTTTCTTTTATATCAAGTGTCGGATGTTCAATGATGTGATGATGGAAATAAATTCCAGCCGCTTGCGTGTATTGAGGTAGCCCTTGTATAATCATTGACTCTTAAAAAGCTATTTATAGATTGATTTGATTAATTTCTTAAGCAGAGCCTTGTGTTTCTGGGTTGCAATGTGAAAGAAAATTGCTGCTTTACCTATGGATTCCAGATTATTGTCACATTCACAAAAGCTGTAGTGCGCAAATCACTGGCCCTTCGTTTCGTTTGACGCCGTTGTATTCTTTCTCATAATCATCACGGCAAATGTTTTTACGTTTACTCATTTTATCTCTCACGAAGTTCCAGATCTAAACTAAATTCAAATTTTAATTTACCGGTATATTCATTCATAAGGTTAAAAATAAGGACACACGTCAAAATAAAATTGTTTCTTAGAAATATGGACAAAAATATTTCCTAAAACAAAGACCTTTGAAATAAGGACAAATTCTAAAAATAAGGACGTTATGGCAGTCCTGATTATAGGTCAAGTGGAGAAAAAACTTCTGTAAAACCCACAATACTTGAGATGGAGTGAGACCAAAAGGCTTTGCTACTAAGCGTTTTTTTTACATAAAGTGCAAACTATTCATTTTTGTCACCACCAGTAGGCCTACATCTGACTGACATTTTTGCAATGCATCGCATTTTTGATGCCTTGCTCTCTTTCGACAAAGAAGTTATCACATCATCCTGGTCATTTGCATGACAGACTGTGTCTTCATTTTCACAATTATTTGTTCATTTTTATCAAAATCTCCATGTCCTTCAGCAAATATTTCGATCAGTCATCAATGAACAGGGCGAGTTTGCGAGCTGTGATACAGGAGCGTCGTCGTCGTTAAGCACCTTGTCAGAACCTAACTGATCGTGACGCCCGCCACTTGGAAGTGCAACATCGCCTTTGTTTGTTTATTATACGGCGAGCGGAGTTGGACATCTAGTAGTAGTATATATCAATGAGCATATACACAACCCAAAAAAGTTTGAAAACTCGTCGGATATCACTATAATATTTTTGTTGGAATATATTCCCATATAAGTCTTCTATCCAATGGTATATACAAATCTTTGCCGCCGAGAATGGAAAGATTTGAAATAATTCGATTTTTCGTGAAATAATTTAATTTTTCCATAGTCAATCATTTTCGAACCCCAAAGAGTCGAAAACTCGTCGAATGTCACAATATTTTTTTTATTGGAGTATGTTTCTATGTTAGTCTTCTATCAAATGGTATATCCAAATCTTTGCCCCCGATACCGGAAAGATTCGAAATAATTCGATTTTTTGTGGAAACATTAAATTTTTGCATAATTGCAGATTTTCGAACCCACATTTTGTTTGACCAGAAAACACCGCAATATGAAATTCGGGAATATAAGTTTGATATTTGGCTGACATGACAGTAGGCTATTTACTGAAACATACCGGTTACTTACCTATTATTTTTTCATCAATATTTTAGGCAGAAAGATTTTGAAAATATATAAAAGATATAAAAGAGGGTACCGGTAAGCATAAAACTATTTATAAAAAAATTGTTATTTCTATGACTGGGGATAGATTAATTTTTCTACACAATTGTAATTTAAATATTGCATGTGAGAATATTCATAATGATATTCTGGCAAACTATATGAAAACCTTTAATTTCAAGTTAATGTGGGATATTTTAACAGTAAAAACAAAATCTGGAATAAGAAATATTGCAGGAAATGATATGTGTGTGTTATGTCAGTATGTGGGAAAGAACCAGAATTTGTTAGCCATCTAGATGATCTAGGCTATTTATGAGTTTCGATGAATTTATGAATATTTTGATTATGTTTTTGATTTTATTGAAAATACTGTTAGGAAATTAAATAATGCCAGACTTTTGAAAAATTATGAAACTTGTGTTTTATTGGATTTGAGGTATTTCTGTATTTGTTACATTCCAACATTACAAGACGAGATTTAGATATTATTGTTTATTTAATTTCAATCACTAGATATAAAATATGGATACAAAGAAATTCTGGTATATTCGACGGTAGTCCCCCTAATCAGCACCTAGGTATCAAACAAATAAAAGCTGCAATCACTTACAGACTCAACATTGAAAAAAATAGAAAAACCCCCTACCGTAATTTTGTCAGAGAATTTGAAATACTAAGGAATCGTATTTGAACCATAAATCAAGTATGTATAAATTTAGTATGTATAAAAATGATTTTAATTCCTAATTGCTGCATATAGTTGGGTAGCATATTGCTCAAAGTTCAGAATCCACCCTTCTGCCCTTCCGCTCCAATCTAGGATAGGATAGGATTTACATTTTTATCCCGTGGGAGAGGAAAGCCGATAAGACGGCTTAACCATATGACGAATCACGGCCTCTCGTCCGGTTACCATTCCATGTCGGGTATGGGATTAGTTAGTTATTATTTTGAATATACAGATATATCTTTGTGTGTTGAATGTGGGTCAGTGGGTAAACTGGCGCATGTATTTTTACATGTAGGCCTATTAAACCTTTAAAAAGGTTTTCCCAATCTTTTGTGTGTTCATTGTTTGTGTATGATTTTTTTGCGGGGAAAATCTAAATATACCTATATTTATACCGGTACTTAGTTATATTTATACTTAGCTCGGCGATGTGGCGCATCGTGCTAAGTGTTAGGAATACGCTCGCCATCGCATCTCTGATTACCCTTCGTGGGTTTGAATCCCATGCGGGGATGATCATGTGCAGAGGATTGCTGGACTCCTCGCCGCCGCAGGGTGGTTCACGTACTGACGTAACCGCTGGTCTGTTACCGTACGGCTTCCTCCACCATCAAGTCCATGCTTCCGAAAACAAATAACTGGCTAACTAATCCCATACCCGACCTGGATTGGTAACCAGACGAGAGGCCGTGGTTTGCCATATGATTAAGCCGTCTTATCGGCTTTTCTCTCCCCTGGGATAAATATGTAAATCCTATCCTCCTAGTTATTTGTTTCCAGAAGCATGGACTTGATGGTGGAGGAAGCCGTAACCGAATGGCGGTTATGTGAACCACCCAACCGCGTGGAGGAGTCCAGCAATCCTCTCGCACAAATCTATACTCGCATGAGATTCGAACCTGCGAACCCACGCAGAATAATCAGAGATGTGGTGGCGAGCGTATTTCTAATGCTTAGCTCGATAAGCCACAATCTAGCCCTTATAACAACTGACTTATTCAATTCGGTACAGCAAGTCAGCAACACGACCAATATTTCCCATAAAACTCCATTGTTTCGCGTTTCCCAAATATGGCACGAGATGGCGTCCATCTGTCCATGAACTTGTTTAGCATTAGGCGAGTTGGTTGCCGTTCGTTGACCAAACCTAATCTACGAATCTCATTATTATAATTTCATTGTTCATAAACTAGCATACTACGGTATCATAACAGCAAAAAATCACCATGGTTTGGTACTCTGGAAGTATACCCGAAGCCATTGCAGAATCAAGGAAAAGCTCAAAGCTGTTTGTTGTATACATTACTGGTTAGTTCTGTAATCAATTTTACAATAATCTGCAGTAGTGTGTCTGTGTGTGCTGCCTCATTTCAATATTCTGTCACAACCTGCAGACCTGGCAAATTACAACTTGATCAATATACTGATAGGATACTGGGATAGGATTTACATATATTCCCCATAAAACTACATTGTTTCGCGTTTCCCAAATATGGCACGAAATGGTGTCCATCTGTCCATGAACTAGTTTAGCATTAGGCAAGTTGGGAAGACTAGTCTGCTAGTATTTGACTCTAGCAGTGTTTCAAATATCTATCAAGATTTTCAGAATAATAGATGTGCACAGCCCAACTTGTTTCGAAACGATTCTACATGAGAAACTTGAAAAAATTATTTTTAATGTATTTGTAAAATGTGTATATTTATAACTTCAAGGTGATGATGAAGAATCTAGTAGAATGGATGAAATGTGGAATAATGAAAGTGTCGAAAATATTTGCAAATCAATGTGTGTTACTCTTAAATTGAGTGCAGAGAGGTAATGAATGCTTTCATTTATTCAATATATATTTGAAACAAGCACATACTACATTTAATTTCATGTTAGTTTTAATACAGTTATTAATATTTAGGATATTGGGTCTAGTGTAGTTTCATACCTGAAGTATTTCTGCATATGTTAATCCTAACCCCCACCTGACTGTGTCGTCCAAAAATGACTTCACAGTGACGTAATATAGCCTTTCAAAATTACGAACTATCATCCAAGACGCGCAGACGATCACCCAAAATCAAGCAAGTTATTTCTCTCGTTTTCTCATCGCAACTATCCTCATATGTAAAGGTTTGCTGCCGTTAGTGATTTTTTTGTTGTCGGCGCAGATTCTATTTCGGGCGATCGTAGGTATACTTTGGCAACCTCTGTGATTTAATTTTTGAATGACGTAGTTAGGCGGGGGATAGGATTGACATGTGAAATTGGTATGTTACGCCCACTAGAAGTACTTAGGTTCGAAACTACACGAGACCCAGGATGTTTGCATTGCATTATATTGAACGAATATCACACATGACAGTGGCCTGTTTGAAGAAGTAAAATACAAAATTTATTTTGTTAGCATAATAACATACTATTATAAAAATTGTTTATAATAAACATACCATCATGATCTAACCCATTCAGTAGTTCGCAGTGTTCTATAGTCTACTGACTTTGTGAATAGATTGAATTTTCGAATTCATAAACAACTTTATTTTTTTTCTTTAGTGAGGGCTGCAAACAGTTTTCGGCAATTTGTATCCTTTTAATAAGCAAGTAATACAATTCAATGATACTATATATACGATTGATATGACTGACTGAAATTAGATGATCAACTGTTAAATTTCGACTGTTAACTGCCCAGATTGCCAGATTTTGTAATATGGGTTCAACTGAACTATTACTGTTCTGTAAAAAATTCCTGTAGTCTTTAATTTAAATATATATACAATCAATTCAATTCGAACTAAATCATTGTTGTCCATGAAAATGCTGCATTGAAATATGGATCAAAATGTATTGCTCATGATTGGAGCATAATCCCATGCCAACCTTTATGCTAATGTTGAACATTTTCATTTTTTCGGTATAAAATTCATCTGGTATATTTGCGAATGACAAATCAAATACAATTTTTATATCAATCACATTATGCTATTGTTCACTTATTACTAATTCCTGAACTGTATTTTAATTTAAATACTGAAAGATCCGGTATTAAAAGTACCAAGTGCACATTTTATTGATAATAGTGGTAAAGTATTAGAAGTGATTTATGCGCAGTCTTCACTTGATGATTTTGTACAGAACCTTCGGAATATTACCAAGGTATGAAATAAAACAATTTTCAAGTATTATGCTTTTATATTTTATATTGATTTAAGCTCAGATTATCAGATACATAAGGCAATAATGTTAATCTTTTCTCATAGCCTATTTAACAAATTTAGTGATAGTACACTCAATGTGATTTCCTTTGTTAAATTGGTAATATTGTGAATAATATTAACGATGATTGGAATAATTCAAAATAATATATTAATTATGTTGCATTTTTTGTTGTATTTGATTTCTCAGTTTATTTTTATAACTGAATAAGCCAATATGAGATTGAGATATTTACTATCTTACATTAATTCTTTTAGTTTGAGTCAAATGCAGCAAAAAGTTCATCAGAGGTTCAAGAGGAAGCTAATAGCGGTAACATTGTAATTTATATACTAGTGTTGCGAGAATGATTCAATGCAATTTTGTTTGAATATTCTGTATACATTTGATAGTGCAGCTGAAAATTTATGTTGTAGAATACATATTACATAAAGGTCATATATGCCTAGCAATTTTGCATTTGATGATCAATGTTAATCTTTGTGTTTTTCCAGGTCAGACATCAGGGGCAGCGAGCGACGAAAATATACCAAAGTAAGTTTTTAACAGTGATAAAAATAAGTAGAATATAGATTGATTCCTTTTTTTAATTGAAATGCATAATGATTAGTGACATCATAATTATTTTAAACAAAATTGTTAAGTTTAAATTTGGGGAACAGAAGAGATAAATTAGATAACCCATGGTCCTATATACACATTCATTAATATCGAGAGAGCCTTTAAAATTTTTTCATCCACAATTCGGTCTAGATGGGTTTTATTTGTCTGTTGCCAATTTTGCCAACAAGATTCAATGTAATTTTCTATAATATATTCCATTAATCTATTTTGATATATTCAATACTCATTAGCCATTTTTCGAACACAGTTGGTTGCTGTAATCAAAGAGTTATTTCAAAATTTTGAAAACAATTATTCCAAGAATAGTAAGAATTTTACAATTTTAGTCTTAGCCTGACTCCTTTTTCAATAAACATATTTTTCTGTCAGTATCTATCATTCTATGTCTTTGTTTTTATCAGGGTTTTGCCACAAAAGAGTGCTGAAGAAATGGATGCGGAAACTAAACGGCTTCAACAGAAAATTATAGAAAAACGAGAAAAAGACCAAATCAAAAAACAAGAAGTAAGAAATCATATATGTTATCATTTAATATTTAGTATCAGAAGTTCAGAACAAATCAGTTTTATTAGTGTTGTTGACTCTAGCAGGGGTTTATTATAAGTGAAAGATTGTTGGGCTCTTCGCTGCTGCAGGGTGGCTCACTTATCCGCTGGTCAATTACAGCGTCTTTCACAACCAAATTTATACATACCGTATATAATATTTAACTGGTTAACTTTTATACTTTTCATGTGATTATGCAATCTCATGGACTTCATTTTTCTCCACGATAATTAAGAATCCGATCATATACCTATTGATGGGAAATTTTAAAATCATGCTATCTTTGAATATGAATATTTATTCTATCTTGGTCAATCAGAAATGTATTTACAGCTCCACATTGTCCAGATTCCACAACATTACAACACTCTCATTGAGTCCAAAATTTAAATAATAAATCCCACATTCTGCACCGTATAGTTTTTCTGATTGTCTTTTTGTATCACTATAATATAAAGGTGTCTTTTTGTATTACAAGGATTTAAAGGTGAAAGAAGTAGAACGGCGAGAACTAGGAAAAAATTTGCTGAAAATGAAGGAAGCTCAACAAGAGGCTAAAATGAAACAAGATATGGAAGAGAGGAGAAGAGATAAACAGGAGGAAAAGTATGTTCATTATGTACATGGCAATTTGTGATAATTTTAATTGAAATGGCATTTGAAATTATTTGGATTCTTCCGATGATATGTAAAATTTTGTGTTTTGTCTGGGTATTTGGCAAATATTGTATGCTACAAAAGGTTACGTCACAGAAAATGCTTATCATGTTTAAATTTGTGACTGTTTACCAGTTTTGTGCTTCTGTCTTAAAATTTTAATATCATATTTTTCCAGTTGAGATTGGAATGCAAAACTATATCTCAGTTTTCTCATACTTTATCTCTGATATCTTTGCAATTGTTTTTAGAGCTGCAAAAGAGAGAGTAAAACGTCAAATAGAACAGGATAGATTGGATAGGGCTGCAAGGTTTCAACAAGAAAAACTTGAGCGAGAACAAACCAATATCAATAAAAAAGCTGAGGCGGAAAAGGTAAATGAAGAAAAACTGAAAGAAGAGAGAAAGGAACGAGATTCAAAAGCAAGGTTACAGGTAGTTTTATGGAATAATTTTTTCTAAAACTTATAAATATGATAAGCAAAATACTGCTGTAGCACAGAATAATGTACTTTGCTCAAATTTTACAGAATTAAGGTCACATTTTTCGTAATTTTCTGCAACCCAACCATTCACTGTGATCATTCGAAATATCTTTATGATGATAAATTTTAGAGTAGTCAAATATCCAGAATATGTACATAATAACGAAAACTCATTCAAATATTTAAGTCATACTTACTTTAATATTGACAGCATAGCCTTTTGTGTTGTACATAGCCTTGCCTAAAGGTGTGAAATATTTAATCTTTTATAAATATTTCAATAAATAGTCTTGCTGCACACTAACACAAATACTGTATACAAATTTTTCTGAAATATGTATGTCTGAGGAAGTTTGACCTTGGTCAGACGAAACGTTACAGAAATAATTTGTGTTAATGTGCAGCAAGACTATTTATTGAATTACTCAGGATAGTTATCTTCACTCTTGCTATAGCATCCTTGCATTATATGTATACGGATCCACCGACGCAAAAGCATATAAAAAGGGAAAAATAGTGGGTCTTGTAGAAACCCAATCGATAGCACAAGTTTTTATAAATGTGTTTCATTTTAATTATAAATTTTGATTAAGTGAAGCTCTGAAGACAATTTGAATGTTGATATTTGTAAACTTATTGTATAGCTAAAACTAAAATATGTTAGTTTTTATTAGCATGTGAGCTCAATCGTTCAGTTACCCTCTCCCTCCCCCTAATACACGTTTAAGTTAAAGACTGATAACCATGTTCTATCGTAATTGATTGACTTTTTCACTGATACGAACAAGTTGCCTTTAGCCTTACTAATATCATAATATCACTGTTGTTATTATTCAAAAAAATGTTGATTATTTTAAAATTTATCAGTAGAATTCTGATTGATACTATGTTAAACTCTGATTTATTCTAGTTTCGAATGCCAGATGGATCTACAACAGTTCAACAGTTTGATTCTATGGATGTTTTACTTTCTGCATTCTCTTTTGTCGTCAGCTTGAATCATCCACTATTTCCAACCATTAATTCATTTGATCTTGCGACAGCTTTTCCAAAAAAAGTTTTTTTGGTATCTGAGCAAAATCAAACCTTTGCTGAGCTGGGGTTGTCTCCGAGTGCGTCTCTTGCTGTACTGCCACGGCAAAATAGAAGGGGAATTGTAAGTATTTGAATTAATGTTATTTATCAATAATACCAGCTCCGGCAACATATATTGCATTTGGAGCTTAGGTTGCTGGATTTTTGGTTTTGTCGTGATTGAAAGATGTTATGAATACCGAACATGAAGTTTTAACGAGATACCCTTAGCCTTCATTTACTTCTTGGTTTCAAATAGCAGACACCTATAAATCAACTCATAAATTATGTAAGATTACTTCCCATTATGAAAGCTTATTGTATGCACAACCTATAGTGTAGATTTTACTTCAAAAACGCCTTTTGCTGTTGTATCCAAGACATGAATTTGTCAAACGAAAGCGGTGACTATGGGCCCTGCTGATGCTATATTGCATCCACAACCACAACATCATTCACGATTCATAAGATGTTCACTCTTTTTCAGTCTTCTTCTGACAATTCTGTGACGTCCTCCATACTATCGATGATAATGTTTGTATTATTAATTCCATCGAAAATTCTGATGTTTCTTCGGTCATTTATTTCTGGCGGTACAAGAACAGAACAACAACAACCTGTAACTTCCAGTCAGGGTGATGCATCAACCAGTCATAGCAGATGGAGGTTTGTAGTTTGATTCATATTTCATAACTGTTATAGTTTCAACCCTATCATTATTCATTCACAAAATTTACAAGATTCTATTCTTTTCCAGTCCAGAAATATGAGCTGAATACGGGAATTTGTTCCTTAATTTTCCAATTTTTTTGACCGTTGTTCGCACCCTTTTTCTGCACTCAAGATTTTATAGACTTGTTGGTTGATTAATTTTAATGAATTTTTTCTAAATTATTAATTTCAGTATCCGAGTTGGCAATCCTTACAAAACTACTAATATTGTGTGGCAAAAACTTTGTTTGTCTTTTTTACTAAGTAATAAATAGTCGGCCGGGATTTCATGATTTGATAATACATTCTTTGGGCGAGTCAACATGTACCACTTATTTTGGCAACACCCTTTATTTGAATTATGTGTGACTTTTGAACCCTAAAGTTCTGTTTGCTTCTGACTCTGTAATCAGTCTTTATGTATTTTAATATTATATCCATTGTTAATATTGATTATGGAGTCGAAATGAACTTATACTATTCCCATACCTGGCCTAGTCTGGTAATTAGGCTTGGGTTCTATTCTGTAGTTAGGCTATCATCTTATAAGCTCTCCTTTCGCATGAAACAAATAGGAAAATCCAATTCATTATGGATATATTTGTTTAAATATTACAATATATTTGGACATTGGTATGAATCCTAATGAATTTTAGTGATGACGGAGGTTTAAGGCGAAGAACAGTAGGTCAACAAGAATCAATGGAACCAAAACGACAAGGCAACATGACCAGATTAAGTGATGTTACACGAGACGACGATGATGAGGCGACATGGAATGGTAATTCTACACAACAGATGTAAGAATGCAAAAACAGAATGAGCTCCATTGATCGCAATATAATTCTTTGCAATAATGACTATAGCTTGTCAAATATTTCAATTTGATGTCAGAATGATATTTAAATATATAGCAAAGTGTACACGTGCATTTCAAACGTTTTTTTGTGTATTTGGGAATGGAAACCATTCAATATACTTTATGATTTGCAGGCTTTTTGCGAGCCTTTTTTCATGCAGTGGGCTATTTTGCTGCTATTTCTTTGTCCATTGTATGAGTTATTCAAAGCGACTGTAGGAACGCAGCATAAAAAACACGGAAAAAAGGAGTTTGTGTTTTGTTAATCTATTTTTATTTATTGTTCAAAATTATTAATTAAAATCATGTATGTCTTATTGTTCGGCATCTTTCCCCTTGTCATGGAAATGAAATGCAAAGGAATTGGATTGAATATTTTGAGATCCCTTTAGAATTATGCATATATATATATTTGGCTCCCACCATCGATCAATAAAAACATACCAGGCACTCAACAAATCCCTGTGTTCATTATTTTATATCCAATGCCATGTATATATTTGAGTTCTGTTGTGTCCTAGTCCGTGACATGTGGTATATTGACAATTTTTTCTGCGGAATGAGATAAATATGAAGGTAGGACATTGTGTGCGCGTTTTATGTGTTTCATTTAGTCTGAATTCATACCATGGATTTTGATGGCGAAAACTGGTCAGTCTAAACTAGACTAGGGATCATTTGCAAATTGGGGTCACTGTTTGGCGGTTTATGTACTTGGGAAAAAAAATTGTCTCAATATGCCATTTCGATTCTTTCTAGATTCGACAAGTGATTTCCCCCATAAAGAGTTTGATTCTTTGAGCCTGCTAATAAGTCTCCAAACATACAAATTAAATTTGCCCCCATTTTTCTTCATTTTGAAACCAAATCAAACTATAAATGCTGCAATTTCCCGATGAGCTTGCACGTGAAGAAATTGTTGAGTGGAATCCACGTTGTGCTTCACATAATTCGATATTTCTTTTCAAAGAAAAATGTTTTTTTGAGTATGGGAATGGATCTATGCCTAACAATGCTTGCTAAAAAGTGATACAAGTAAATTAAGGCGCACCCTAGTCAAGAGAAACGCGTTTGAAATTTTTATTTAGAGTTGGACGCTTATTCGGGCGGCCACTGTTGAATCGGATCAATGATGACAACTTTGTTCAAAATGTGGAAAGACCAAATGATTAGAGGCCTTTGAAACTTCAATATTCATTTTCCCTGTAAGCAAACTATCCTGCCATATCTACTACCCAAAACCGCCGAGTTGCGACTTTAGTCACTTTTATCAAAGATCAGCTGATTTGTGTTCTCTATATTCTAAATAATTTTTTCACTCTACAGATCGTTAGAGGTACTTCAAAAATGATATTGCGTTTATTTAAGATCGATAATTTACTGGAAATTGGCAGCGTTGTCCGTGCATGTGAAACAACCGGCTAACTTAATCCCATACCCAACATGGACCGGTAACCGGACGAGAGGCCGTCATATGATCGAGCCGTCTCTTCGACTTTCCACGTCACTTCCCTTCCACGGAATATATATGTAATCCCTGTCATATTTCTTTCCTGATTACGGAACGCAGCAGCGACAAGACTTGTGAGTGAAATCTCACTGAATCGGATTATCAGTCGAACTTTGTTGGATCTCTATGTCGGTCTTCGACTCGCTGTTTTGGCTCTCGGGAATTTTGTCAGATACAAGTATTCGTGTATGTCATGCCAGTTTCTGATCCAGCATAACAGTACTTTTACGTGTCAAGTAACCTTCGTGACCCTGGTTATTTTCGATTTTCAAGAACGCGTTTAATGTCTTAGAAATGTTCTCAAGCATTCCTCATTTGGCTGTGGTATATTCTGTATAAGCTCCAGAATATGAAAGGCGCACAAAGTATATTTCGGTTTGTCATTTGGATATCAAGATAAATTCATTTTCATCAGCGATTACTGCAAAAGAACAACTGGGTCTTTAGATCAGGGGATCCCAAACAAGGGTCGCGACCCCAAATTGGGTCGGAGTGATAATTAGGTAGGGTCGCAAACAGGTCATGGGGTCGCTGAGGTATGTCAGAGGATGGATGTACAAAACATCTAAGATTTGACAAACCATGTTAAATTTAGCAGTTTGTACCATGGCTTACTGTAAAACAGACCCATATGCATCGCTATATGCTTATGCTATAGAAAATGTAGGTGAATATTGTGTCATCACTGTTTGGTTTCAGCGTATTTTACTTAATACCACCACATGACCAAACTTAAACGTCCAGTGAAAGAAGCTCTAAAGTTTCATGAAAAATATATATATTGACCCGGGGTCGCACTGGACACTTGAAAGTTGTCTTTGGGGTCGTCCTGTAAAAAGCTTGGGAACCCTTGCGTTAGATCATAACCAGGGAGAGACTAGTAAGCGTGGCCGCATCTTCCTCGAATAATGCCCCCTCGAGAATGTTGGCACTTAACAATGACGTCATAACTCTTTCGCAATATCTAAAGATAATTCACAAATACAGCATTACCCAGCTCTATTTACAGATTCGGTACTTTTTATTACTTTAGTTTTGATCGATTATTACATATATATATACCAATGTCCGTGAAGTTTGCTGTGCCCAGAATTTTGGGAAGTCGCCAATCATTCAAGTTTGTATTACTTAGACTTAGAGAGCCGCCCAAACGTCCAACTGAAAAACACTTGTAATGGTTTCTTCAGCGACACGATATATATACATTTTTTGTTTTGTTATTTATGCTAAATTCCTCCGTACTGTTATCGACACCAGCTTAAAATGTTCGCGTTATTCTGCAACTTTGTTAATGATTTCGTTTAGTAGTGGTCGCGGATGAATATTAATTCATTCTAAGCAACGCGTGAAAGATTAAGAATGGCATCGATACTCGATAGAAAGCATACACCATAAAAAAGTGAAATTTTTCGTCTATAGCGATTTATTATGCATGAAGACGTGGTATTATGGCGACAAAACAACTGTGTTTTATTTTCATCGATAAGTGAAAAATTCACATTAAGGTCATTACTTTTTTCAGCACAACCGTCCAGAAAAAAGTTTCAAGAAATCCCCGGTACTGTAGTGTGAAAGATATTTAGAAAATTAAGGTTAAACTGTTCGCATTTTCAACAATTTATATCATATCATGTATACCACGACGATGGAGTTTGTTTAACGACCACATAAGAACGCACGCGTCATAGATATTTTCGACATATTTTAATGGTGATTGTGTCACCGGGTGAATAAGCACTGCTTTTATCGGGGTTTCACCAGAGAGAGTACGTAGTGTCGAAACAGGGCCGCTGTTAACTCCTTGTTCCACTGTTTCTTTACACACTGCGTATGAGGCCGTACCCGTCAAGCGCGACCACCAAACCAACAAGTATGAAAAGCGCTTTAATTCATCGATTCGTTTGAAAGGCGAAACTTTATACGGGTATTCACCCTTTACGTTGTCGGCAGGATTTCCCTGGTTTACTGTCTCTCGCCGCCCAACCAAGTTTTCGTGAATCATTTTGGGTTTGTGAGTATTCCGTGAGCAGCGAAATATTTTTCTCTAATGATGGGCAATTGGGCACTAATAATACTTCTTTATATCTCGGTAATTGTTGTTACTGTATCTTGCTTGGACGAAAGCAAACAGGCGGTAACATTAGAAAAGGGGTCACGAACCAACACAACAACTATAAATTCACCATCGTCAGAGGATCGAGCCCTTAAGCAGCAAAAGAAGGAAAGACGACGAAGATATCCGTTAAGAGTTGCTTACCGAATGACAAGAGATGATCTACTCTCTTTTTGGCAAAGCATTAACACTGACATTCTGAAATGTGACGTGGACGAATATTACTCTTTTCCACTACATACTTGTGAGCCGTGCCAAAAAATATGTGACTCATCAGAAGGAGACATGAAAAAATGTCAGTTATTTTGCCCAGGTGAGTTTTTAAAGAACCATTCCGCATTAAACCTTATTAAATGTTGTGGAGTTTCGCGTGTCTTGAACTCTCACGCTTGCGTGTAAAGAGAAGGCTAATCTTTTAGAAAAAATGGCCATCGCGCCGTGACTTTCTCGCATAAAATACGCAATCGTCGGAAGGTATTTTGTTACATAACCGACATTCTCCCTAAACCACTCTTATGCAACAAGGACGTTCAACTGGCAAGCTAATCATATCTGCAATAGACTTGAAATAGTTGTAGTCTTGTTTGTCCTTTGCCAAGAAAATGAATGTTATTTGCAAACTCGCAACTTCTTTTCATATGTCGACTTGATACCAACTATTACATTGAGTTCACCTATCAATAAGCATATAATTCTGTTGCAGATGATTTCGTGAAAACTTCGTTGTGGAATTGGTTCATCTTATCTATATGCGTGGTAAGCGTCGGGGTTATCAGCAACGTGTTACTGATTTTCGTCGTTCTTGTGTATTTTTATAAAAAGGGTTGTCGCAATGGCAATGTCTCAAGTCAAGAGTTCGAATCTGGATCTAAGATGTCTTGCTCCGAAGAAATTGGGAAGTCGTTACAAACGTACAAAACCCCGGATTTGCTCCCAGGCGGGAGTGTTTCGAGTAGCGCAAGCAATACAATGGAAAAAAATTATTTGCAGACTGCACAGTATTCACCAACGCAGGATAAAGGAAATGGAGAGATGGCCATTGAAAACGAGCATCCCGTCCCAGAAGAGTTACGTCAAAAACAAACAAACAACCCAAGCCACCGTCGCAAATAACACGTTGTATACTTCAACTTTTCATTTAAGAGATCAATATGGCAGCATCTGGGGTCGTGAAATTTTACGTAACTCAGCTTAAAAGTTATCCACAAAAATAGTCATACTTTTGACTGTAGTATAAATTCCAGAGGGAATGTGCCATTTACCGGTTTGATACAAAAATTAGAAATTTCCAATATGTATCAATTTTCTCCATTTTTTTCTGAAATATCATCGGAAAAGTTGCTATGTGAAAAATCACTGACAACAAAATTTGTTGAACATAAAACAAAAAGATCTCATCAATGGCCTTCCCATTCAGCAGCTGTCAATTAATCAAGAAGTACCATATTTTTACACTGATTGTTTGAATATGCATGCAACTGCTTTTCTTGTTATAGTTGAACTATATATGTCTGAGGAAATCTGAGCTTGGTCAGACGAAACGTTACAGGATTATATTTGTGTTAGTGTGCAGCAAGACGCTTATATCACTTAGTCTTAGGACCTTTTCATTATTTTGTAATAAAACTTTTTGATTTGGAAGCTTGGGAAATGCTTTTTTATAAGCCACGTAAAAAAATATTTATCTCATCGTGTACGGAAAGCTGTGTAGAGTAGTGCACGACACAATTTGTATCATATATATAAAAAGTAGTCATCGAATACGGACGTATAGAAAACAAAGGGTCAATTCTCAATGAAAAACCGTTGTAAGCTACATCAGCAGCCTATGCGGACATATGGTTAACTCGTTATCTGATCACTAAAATGCTTTAAATTAAAAATACAAATTAAGTAGGCAGATCTAACTCGTTATCTGATCACTAAAATGCTTTAAATTAAAAATGCAAATTAAGTAGGCAGATCCTATTTCGAAATAATATATTTTTGTCCTATAGATGAAAAAACTCTGATTCTCGACTATAACAAATAGAACTTCACAAAAGAATTTATTTCTGATGCGTCTCGTATATTTTTTAGAGGAAGTTGAGCTTGGTATTGTCCATTATTGGTGAAAAATCGAATGAATGGGGAGAGTGATGATGACAATTTTATATTTTCACAGTTTTTACCCATCTTTTCATTTTAGTACTAGCTTTCAAATTAAGGGGATGTCAGATATTTTGCCACCATTAGGTCGAACAGGTTTTGCACAGAGGTTTCAGTTAGGTAACTAGAATGTCAGAAATTAGACTGTTTAAACCTGATTACATGCTACAGATATTTTCCTCAACTCCTGAACTGAAAATGCACTCGGACCCTAACCTCGCATAAATGTATACAGTATAAAAAAACTAGTTGTCACGAAACATAAATACAACGGACCACTATACGACATTGTATGTCATCGTACTTGCCTCCTGAAGTCAAACGGCAGCATCATCCTTCTGTGGATCGACGGACAGCGACTTGTACTGAGTTATGAGAGCACGTATATCACCACACTGTTAATTAGCTAAGCGGATTCGCAGGTGCGATGATTAGTGGATATAATTATATGACACAGCCCGTATCGGTAACATACGACCTGTGAAGCACGACCGCATGGCTAGTGGGGTGTGAGTTATAGAGAGAGAAATAACGCTCGCTTCACCACACTTCAAAAAGCACAGAAAGAGCAAGGCTTTCGTTCCGGTTTTACAGCGGTTGTAAACTGAAATGACATTCCCATTTGTTAAAATTCGATGTTAGGGTTAAATGCATTCACGCTTTCAATAAGTACTTCATTTGTTATCAACGTTTAAGATACGGCAGAAATTTTTTAAATGGAGCGTTTTTAGATGCAATGCAATAGATGTAATAATAAAACGACGCATATACTAAAATCTTGGGATGATTTTGGATAAACAGAAACTTGTTCCCTTAGTTAATCTAAAATAATGGTACTCACACTTTTGCAGTGAAACTACAGAGGCGTATATAGCAAAATACACGAATTCAAACATTATATAAATACTTCTTTTCAAAGCCAAATGTCATTTTGTCTCCAAGAGACCTTTTCATACGTGGCTATACGTTAATTAGACAAGATCGGAACACTTTTGGTGAAGGGTTATGCATGTTCGTGGATAATCCTTCATCATACGCTACGTTACCGTTTAGCACATATTTAGAAATAGAGATACAAGGCATTGTTGTCGAAGGTAACAAGATAATTAGGTGACCGTGCATTTGAACCCACGTACATTTGAACCCATGCGTAAATCCCCGGGTTCAATCTATATGCGGGTGATAAAACCCATGGGTTAAGGTGAGTATGGGTTCAAATATCCGTAAAACAAAAAATTCCATAGGTGCAGTAGTATGCAGGTGCAATTGTCATGGGTTCAAATGTACGTGGGTTCAAATGTAATGGAACCAGATAATAAATATATACATATTGCCGGATGCACATTTTGATGAACATGATATCATGTCCGTATTCGTACAACTACAAACACATCAGTACTGGGAGATTTCAATTCGCACCACACACTCTGTGGCAGTTCATACCACAACACATCTGGGCGTATGGTTGCTAATAAAAACAGTAAAAAAAAACACCGAAAAACGAGCAAAATCAGTGAAAAAGTTTATTGCCCTACATTCTCGTGTCGTTCTGAATACTTGTCCGACTAGATTGATTATCCATCTTAACGCTAGTAATCATAGTTGGCTACTGGACTTTTCACTCGGCAATGCCAATATTGCACATAGGTGCGTCACGTTTGTGCCAGACGAAGTAATCGAAAGCGATCACTACATAATTAGTACATCAGTTGATATTAGGATGTCAATGACAGACAAATCCAAACAAAATTGGGCATTCAAACGAGCGAACTGGCATAAATTTAGTCAATTTCGAATACTTATATATTAGTCCGGCAGATAAGGGGACCTTTTCGGCCCAAGTTTGATTTCAAACATAAAGTTTTTTTTATTTGTGATTATTCATCTTGGGGTCATTGCCCATCATTTCTACATGGGTGTGGAGTTTGCAGCCTTGAGCAATTTTTTTTACGGCTCGATATTTGTATTAGTTTTTTCGTCAAGACTGTGCATCATAACGACGCACAACCTGAACTATAACCTGTTACAATACTATGTTCAGGTTGTGCGCAATCTTGGTGCACAAAATACGCAAGCACCAAATTTACTAGAAAATAAAATCAATAACTTTTAGGTATTTATTGAGATATTTGTATTAGTGTTTTCCGTCAAACATGTGCATCATAATGACGCACAACCTGAACCATAACCTGTTACAATACTATGTTCAGGTTGTGCGCAATCTTGGTGCACAAACTACGCAAGCACCAAATTTCCTATAGAAAATAAAATCAATAACTTTTAGGTATTTGTTGAGCCCAGCTTTGGGTCGCGACCCATATACAGTATATGGAAATACTGTCGAAACATACGCGTAAAATAAAGAGTAGCCTACTATTTCAAAATACCCGTTTTTGTTGCAATTAACAATACAAGCCTGCTAATGCAGTCGCCAGTGGTCCAAGTGGATATACACCCGGTGGAGAACAGTTAATTATTTGTTAGCGAGAATTGTTATGCAGCGGGATGATCACGACGAAGCAGTGAAAGATAATGATATCACGAGAACAAGAATGAGAAAATTGCTACGTTTTATAGTATATCCCTGGGAAAGAATGTAGTTCATTCTTATGTTCCATGCCAATGCTTTTCAAACTACCAAAGACTCTCAACACTTTTGCTTCTTTTCTTCTATAAAAATACATTGTTATTATATATTCGTATTTCCATTTAATTGTTCGTGCTCCCAGATAACCGATCAGCGGCCTCCAAGGAGGACGAGAAACTCTGTCATAAACTGAAAGAGGCGACCGTGCTACTCTTGTCTGTTGTCATGCTGTCCCTGGAATTCAGCTACAACAAAAATTTCACGAAAACCGATTTTTAAATTTTATGATTTTATTAATATTCTCAATGAATGATATACGGATGGTAAAATTCCAAGTTCTTCCAACAACATGATCATGTTCTGCAATTTACAACCAATATTTTGTATGTAACTTTGTTTGACAGAGCCCCAAGAGCTCTAACTACAAATATCAAAATTTGAGGCCAAAATAGTCACACTACAACATTGTCAAATGTGCTGTATTTACGATAGATAACAGGTTTACCAAAAAGAATTACATGAAAAATGGTAAAATAAAGATCAATTCAGCAATATCTACTTGGTGATATGCATCTGTTGATGATTTTATGTGTTTGTTTTGGAAGTTTAATAACAGAATTAATTGTGGTTGTTGAGGATGTTTTAAAAAAAGGTTGCATGGAAAAAAGTTTTCACAAAATGTCAAGGTTTAATAGTAGTAGAGAAGTAGGAAAAATACTCCCATGTTTTATTTTTCATTTGATAACCACGCCACAGAACTTCCCCGAGAAGTTTACGCAGCAATTGCGAGAGACAGAAATGCCAAGATGGGATTTCATCGCATTGCAAACCAATATTAGCAATTCTTATATATATTCGCGCATTCCCATCTGAACAGCGTGGAAAAGATTATACCCATCTACACACTTTAAGAACTATGTCAGATGAGCGTCATATTATCAAACATCAGTGAAGGAATAGTGCAATGGGGAAAGACATATAAGGCAGAACTTTCAGTAGTATTCAATCAAATAATCTTATTGTAGAATATATATTTAAAAACTTTTCGTCACGCCAACTGCAGTCCGAAACTTTTTGTCTCTGGCTGAGCTTAGATATCAATTGGCACTCATGTAAACTGGTAAGACTGTAAGAGGCACGCGATGGAGCAGATACTAAGAGTATCCATCCCCCAGCTGTCATTTGAGTGGGTACTGCTGTTTTTATTGCAGATGTCACTGATCTTTTTGTATTAAAGATTTACTGGCATCACTGATTTAAGGATGTTGGAAACCAACACGCAATATTACAAAACTTACTTTCAACACGCGGTTTGAATGAATGAAAAAGCTGAAACTAGTATTCTTTAGAACAGCATACAAATTCTATGGAATGAAATTATACACAAAAGATGTATTAGTATTCAAAACGTTTGACTCAACTATGTTGGCATAACAGGTGCACATTTCGGTTTCGCATACGCATACCTTCTATCTCCACAAGGATATATTAATTTTGCCAAAGTCAATGCAGCACTGAAAGGTTGCGGTTCTTCCAAAAGAAAACACGTTACACATCTTTAGATACCAGTAGATGGTTTTACATGCCCTGGTTCGGAGTGAAAGACGAGGTCAAATATTCCAATCCAATTCAACTAATAAAATATTTCCCAAGTCCCTAAGCTTAAACTAGGAAAACGAAATGCGCGCGGCAACGCCAATGTATTTTGAAGAGCGCAATAGAAAGTGGCTAGATGCTGTCGATGGATCTTGACTTGTATTAGTAAAATAAACTACCATTTATTCTACTGAAATTGAATTTCTGACATTGTAAGGAGATTCAATGTTACTATGTATGCGAAACTAAACCATGTAGTTATGAAATAATTGTTTTTAACAAAAAGGCGCTCCTGAAGTATTCGTACCAAGATGGCGCACGACCTGAACATTGTATGTTTACCAGGTTAGGGTTCAGGATGTGCGTCATCTTGGACCGAATACTTTGAATCCACTTAAAAAAAATTGCTCAACATTATATACTCCACACCCACCTGGGTATCATTATATATGTCATATACATTATATCTAAACAATAAAAAAAACTTTATGTCCCAAAACAATGTTAAGGCCCGATTCTGCCGGACTATATCAGATGGGATAATATCTGAAGACGTTGAAAAGTTTTGTGACAAATTTGCTTGTTACGGTAGCTAGAATGTCTATCCCAAAAGCCAAACCATATAAAAGTCAGCAACACCCTAGGTGGAATGATGATTGCATCAAACTTATAAGACTGAAACGAATCGCTTACAACAGGATGAAGCGATTCATGACACCTTTCGATATATATGATTCACAAAAGGTCAATGTGTTTGGATGCTATCCTATCCTAAATAATATTTCTGCAACTTTTTAATCTTATTTGGGTAAAAGGACAATTACCGGCTCATTGGCGCAGTTCCCATATTAAAGTCTAACAAACCGAAGATTCATATTTCATCATTCATACCAATTTCGTTGACGTCTAATATAAAACTTTAGATTAACGACGTAACAATCTGGACTTAGACATCATCGCTCAACAATCGACAATATCCTTCGAATACATGATGATATCTATAAAGCTTCGGCAAATAAAAGATCTGTTTCTGATCTGCCATGCTGCCATCTGATCCGCCATGTTTCCAGATAGAAAAGACTTACGACATGGTCTGGCTTTGCGGCCTCTTATACAAACTGTATAATATTGGGATACGTGGCCGATCTTTTATGAGAATTGAATTCTTTTTGTCCATTCGTACAAGTTCACATAGGTAACACAATGTCCGATATATTCAAAATCGACAACTGAATCCCTCAAGGTAGCGTGTTATCTCCACTCTTTTTAATTTTATGTTAAACCATTTGCCTTATTGTGTTTCTTCAAACATAGTGCTCTTTGCGGACGCCTGCAGCATTTGGGAAGATGAGTTATGTGTTGATCATCTTTTTACATAGATCCAAGCTAATCAAGATAATATTAATTGCTGGTGCAATGATTGGGGTTCGCCCCTCGAAAGCAAAATCCAAAGCCATTCTTTGAAAATAGAAGAACCGATCCTTACGGTTGAGAAAGACTGCAAATACTTGGGACGTTGGGAGATTGATTGATGCAGAAAACATATTAGATACATGGGGGAAAAGTCTCGGTAAAAGAATGAATTTATTACGTGCATTATCTGGTACGAAGTGGTGTGCGAATAAGATTACATTGCTTAAAGTATATAGGACGATGATAAAACCAGTTATTGAGTACGGCCTTTTATTTTGCATCTT
The DNA here is from genome assembly GCF_964204865.1 of Styela clava. NCBI lineage: Eukaryota > Metazoa > Chordata > Ascidiacea > Stolidobranchia > Styelidae > Styela > Styela clava. Next base: position 29,746,079 of record NC_135251.1, read on the forward strand.
CCTCTATTCAATGATTCCCAAAGTAGGCGATATCGCCCCCCGGTGGGCGAAAACGATACAGAGACGGGCGAAAAATGCGATTTCGCGAAACCTGTTTTCATCCGGCGTCTAGCGCATCGTGTACTTGATTAGGTTCGAATCCTGTGAGCGATAATCCCACGCGAGAGGATTGCTTGACTCCTCCCCGCCGTAAGGTAGTTTGCGTAGCCCAGGGGTCGGCAACCTACGGGCCAGATTCGACCCGCGGAGTAAAATAATTCGGCCCGCAACTTTTCACTGAATTATAGCGACAAAACGGCGGTTTTGACGATGAATTAATTTTATAATCTACGCTCGAGGGAGACACGTTTAGACTAAATTATTTATGTAACTCAACAATGTAGTGAACAGATACTCGTTTAACGAGCCTTCAATTTAATTATAATCAGACAAATTGCAACACGCAGAAAAGTTGATGCTGTGTGCAGGAGTTCAATAGCGCAGAAAATATTCAAACGGATATCCTTGAGATGCAATGAGGAAATAAAATTCATATTGTATTCGAAAGATGCATCACTGCTTGATTTTTATAAAAATGTATCATTTTTTTAAAGAAAACTCTATCAAAATTTGACAAACCATGCGAAAAAAATTCACTTCGATGTTTGAAAGTAGTCTACATAATATGTGTGTGAACAATTATTTTCAAAAATGAACATTACAAAGAACAAGCAGAGAACTAGGATTAGTGATGCCCATTTAGGAAATGTTCCAATCTTGGCTTCATTCAGTTTGCCGCCGATGTCGAAAAGCTACCAAGCGTGATGCAGCAACAAGACAGTGTCACATTAAATGTCATTTGTATTTTTTTCCTTTTAATAAGACGATTGCGTTGAGTTCACGAATTGTCGCAGTCCTCGCGCGCTGTTCCGTTTTTAAACCCCAAAAAATATGTGCGGCCCCCCAAGAATTGCAACCCTTAAATTTGGCCCGCGGGCGATCGTTGCCGATCCCTGGCGTAGCCGATGTTTGGTTACGACTTCCCCCATTATCAAGTTCATGAACCTGAAACAAATAAATGAATGATTGAATTCTATGGACTGGAGGTCGTCGTAGATTGATGAGGAATCAAGAATGAATTTTACCGATCGTTATGATGTATTTTGGTGCAGGTCATCAGGCAAGTACGTGATGATTTTTGAGGAGGTAGAATTCTGGATTCTTTCATTTCCGACCGACCGTTTATATGGTGGAAAATGGGTTTTCAGTCGTGAAACTATTGGTATCACAACAACGAAATCGCCTTTCCGTCAGTAAACGGGGTGATTTGAGATTGTGCCTGACGAAAATGTCACCAAATATTAAAAAACTCGCTGAAGACCACCAAGCTCATCCATCTCATTAAAAAACACGATGATCTGTGATTTTTCAACGTTAAGTCGTAACGTTCTTTCTGTTTTTCCATTTTGACGTCACAAACTCGGAATATTAGTCTCGAGTCCCCAAATAGAAAACTCTCAATACATACAAATTAAAAATGAAGAATCATGGACTGCTAGTAAAACCTTTAATAAGTATAAAACATGATAAATGTCATGTGCGAGCACACCAGCACACATATAAAGAAGAAGAAAGCAAAAACACAAACCTAGGTGAACGAGGCTTGGCTTGGATACGAAACAAACAAAAAAATACACGAATGTATTTAACTTTCGTGCTGCTGAACTTTAAAAACACTTGAGCTGAAAATGACCAATTCAATCTGATACAAAGACAAAGATAACTTGTGGAATACAATGTGGTGAGGTGACAAAGATAGCCAAATGCCATGAAAAACTACCCTGTTTGGACATTGCTGAAAGTGTTGAAATGGTGTAAGATACAAACTCAAATCAAAACTGTGTTGATAAATTCTGAACACTCCCAAAAACAATTATGGGGGGAAACACTAATCACAGGTGCACAGGTCTGTAATAGACCTTATTCATTAAAAACCCATCCTACGCGCAGAAAGAAAAGTGATGTAAAATTTTTTTTTAACATTAGCTCTTATGGGGAATGTGATCACCAGAGCAGAAATTTGCATTTTTTGTAATTTTCTCGATATCTTTCTTTGTATACGTGAGCAGTTTTGAGGATAGAATATTTTACATCTTTTTTGATATTTTTATCATGATAAACATGGTCAAGATTTTTGATAATCGTTCAATAAAATTTTAATGAGCGCGGTGTTTCCGATGACGTCATTCTCACTAGACCATGAGATTCTGCCAACGCGCCGTGCTCAGTGGGATATGCGCTGCAATTGCGGCGCTAATGTCGCTTTGGGTCCGGTACTGGAAGCGTTTAACATTGACAATCTATAACTCATACCATTTCTATCACGTTTGTTTACTGGTTTTACGCATTTATACCTGTACAGCTAGCAATCATTTACTGAAGGCATTTACTTTAAATTTTAAACTACCGGTACCGTACCAAGCCTGCAGGAGGTGAAAACTTAATTATTTATTTAGTAAATACTGAAATAGGCCTACGAACAAAAATGCTGGCCATCCTGCCAATAGGCAGGATAAGTTGTTCGGTACCGGTATACAAAAAAGATGAATATCTCCAATCTATAATGGTACAATACCGGTCTCCTAACTAGGTTAAAAAAACATGACTGAATACGAGAGGGAGATTTATTTTGTCAACCAGAATACAAGCATTGAATCATTAAAAATTATATACAAAACACACAGTTATTCGATATAGACTGGGGTGCGATACGACCATCACAGTCAGCTCCCCCCTGCCCCCCATGTTTGCTATCAAGATTAACAGTTAATTTAGATGTTCGAACAATTTAACAAAAACTCGTTGGAGGAAGGGTTGACTAAGTTACGGTATATTTTTGGATTCGGTTAAAAATGTAGTCCATTATAAAATCACTGCTTTTTTTTGTAGATTTTCACATAGTGGAGCACTTAGCAAGTACGACAGTTAATTTATAAAAAAAATTGTAAATTAATAACAAACCAGTAGAAGTCAGCTCGGGTATTCAAACATGTGATGATTAAGTGTGTTTCCATGGGCAAGTTTACTAGGACGAACTAGGACGCAGTCGGGCGGGATTACTAGGGCGGACTAGGACACGAAATCGCGACCTGTTTCCATGTAATCGTGATCTCGGAAATGAGTTGCATTGTGGGTAAAACTACACGCTTGGATGGGTTGATTTGTGTCATCTTCTTTCAGCCTGAGTGATCTCCGCTGTAAATATTTTGTTGTTGGGATTTCCCCAATTCGTATAAAGCTGTTACTGTTACCCGAGTTTGTCTTTAGGTTTCTCTCTTCGGTATCATTATCATAGTATTAATTTGAATATGGACAGGGCGAAGACTTTATTAGCGTTTTGTTTCGCGGTGCAGGCGCTGGTCTTATGGTTGCACACCAGAAGAATAAGGCGGTCTAGGACGTTGCTGGCGTTAACTCAGTGGGGAGCTGAAAGAATTCCGAGAAAAATATGGATGGAGTACCGGTAATTCTTTTATTCTATATATAGGCATGTACAAAACAAACTACAGTAAGTTTTTAAATTATAATGGCACCGTGGGTAATATATTAGCCTATATGGAGCATAAATTTAGTGTGTACTGACAACAACTCGTATCAGTACCGTACTGCAGTATATATTTGCTCTAGTGATGTCAGTGACCTCAAATTCAATGATAGTCTTAAACTAAGTGATTTCATGACTCTTTCAATCAATATCAGATCTACGTCATCAAAATTGGCAGCCTGATTTCTCATCTATGATAAATTTGAATTGATATCAATTGCGTTAATTTATAACCTCTGTTTGGTTGTGAGCGTGTGTGAAATATTTCCATTATTTTAGGTGAGTGAACACGTACCACTTCGTCTTGGCAAAACCTTCCTTCTTGTATACATTCTGTACGTTTTAACCTTTTCTAAGGTTTTGTTTGCTCTCCTGATTTCATAAATAGTTTTTATTTATTCTTTTACCAATCAATTTATTGTTATGCTGATTATGGAGTCGAAATAAACTTACACTTATTTATTATACTTATTTGTACAATAACAGCAGTAACATATGAGCTAAAATTTTGATATCATTCTGCCTTCAATGCGACTACACCACAGTTTTTGTGTTGGCACTAAGACTTTTGTTTGTTCAAGTCAATCACATTTTATGTCTTATGTCCATTTACTGTCTTCTTTTGTATGTGCAATCAATGTCATATTTGTTGTGTTGTTTTTTGTTCATGTCTGTGCAATAAAAGATAAAATTTTGATATCATTCTGTAGTGTTATTTGTTAGTGTTAAATCTCAGATTCAGAGACATCAGTATAAAGATGCCGGGCAGTGTTCATGATGCCACAGTCTTGAGGGCTTCTGGACTATATAAGAATGCTGAAATGCTCCCTTCGGTAAGAAAGCTTGAGCATTCCAGACTCTAAAATTATGTTGATTACTACTAAATATTGTATTCTGGCGCAGGGTGAGATCACCATTAATGGATATCCAGTGCCCTTATGCATCGTGGGTGATAGCGCGTATCCCTCTTTACCATGGCTGTTACGCCCATACACTGGGTCTTCTCTCACGCCCAGGCAAGAGAGATATAATGAGCACCATAGCAAGGTAAACAGGCACTTTTATGTGTTCAAACACACTCGTTATAACAAACTAAGCATGAGCTATTTCTGCAGGTGCGCGTAACAGTCGAAAACTGTTTTTGCCGGCTGAAAGCCAGGTGGCGAATCCTTCGTCGGCTGGATGTTAGAGTCGCTGAGGCACCAAAGATCATTGCAGCGTGTTGCATAATGCACAATATCTGCGAAACAGAGCAAGCCCCAGTGCCAAGGAAGCCCTTAAATGAAGAGCCACAACCTCCAACTATTGGCATCCGAAATGAAGGGGCTAATAATAACGCCCAAGGGGTCATTGCCGACTACCTTTTTGAACTCTATGGACGTGTGTGACTAATTTGTTATTTTTTTCAAATTTTGTTCATTTGTTAATTTCTGTTCAATTTTTCCTTGTTATAGTTGAATAAATAATTCATAATTATTACAGTTTCTCCAATATTTTATTTGTCAAATTCTCCAAAGCTGATGCAAAGGCAAGCCTATCCTTTTCAGATTCTTCCCTAAATACTCTCAAGAGAGCTTCAGTTCTGGAATCTGAAAGTTATAAAATAGAACATCAGTAACAGCAATGATGAGCCATCAGCTAGTAATTCTTATATATCTAGGTTGCACTAACCATAATTTTCTCTACTACTCTGTCTCCTCCTGCCTCGCTGGCTTGAAGTTGGTGGAGCATGGCTGACACTTTCATCAACTAAAGATAAAGCATTGGATTAGAAAAAATTCCATTTTATTGAAGACATCTGTGATTCTAAACAGCAAATTGTAATGTTTCCAACTTTTTTTCATTATTATAGCTTTTCTGATCTTTATAATGACATGCAATCGTATTTAAAAATTTTATCATGTAAAAACCAAGGTATAAACTGTGTTTTACTAAGTGCAAGATACATATCTATAAATGTAAACTTCGGAATGAAAGGCCTCAATTTGATCAATTTTTATATATGATAAAAAGTATTTTAAATTATTGCAACTAAAAAAGGTTAACTGTGTATAAAAAGTGATTTTTAATAATAATAAATACATAAAAAAACTGAAGATGAAGCATATTAAAACAATTTATAAATACATTGCAACAAACCATAATTTGGTTTGGATACGCTAATCATAAACATAAAAAATTATAAACGACTCTTCGACAAACCTTGCGGCAGGTCCTGTTGCAACTCGCCCTCCGACTCTTCTTGCAGGAGACTGCTATCTGGATTGTCAACTAAAAATAATGTATTAAGTTAAAAAAGTGTTTGATGATGCCACCAACCCTTCCACCAATTTCATTGCATAAGATCCTGTACTGACCCTCTATTTCAGCCACAAACTGAGCGATGGTTTCGTCGAAACTATGGTCTCGCATGATTGACGGCTCGCTGGTATCAACACCAATCATGGAGGCCAAGGCCTGAAAATATAAATAAATGATTATTCAAATATCAATCACGGCGATAAAAAAATTGAGTAGAAGCAAATAATAAAACAGTGTAAAACATGAAAATCATAAAATTACAAAACTTGCTAGCTTCAAAATTATTTAACCACTCACCTGCACTCTTGGTCTGGAGCCAAGAAGCTCATGCATGGCCCTAAAATATGGCCAATTCAACGCAGACCTAGAACTTTCTCCAGATTGTGACGTTTTTGTTCTAATATGATTATATTTTGCCTTCAATCGCTTCCACTTGTTCTTCACAGTAACACTATTCAAGCAACATGAAAAAATCTTCACTTATTTTTGTAGCGAGTGTGGAAAATTCACTCCTAATATAAACCAGGCTAACATTTTTATATTTCGTGGCAAACTTACACGTCCATATCGCGATATCCCTTCTCCACTAGCATTCTCGCCACCTCCTTCATCACAACAACATTTCTAACCGCAGTGCTGTCGCTTTTCTCAACCAGCTTAACCTGCTTAGCAGCATCGATCAAGTCGAATGTCGCTTCTGGTGACCAACTGAACATTCTAAATAAAAATCAATTCCCTTTCCTCAATATGACAACTATCATACCATCTAACTTTGCCCTGCCAATCTGTACACAACTGGTTTAATGAGGAAGCAATTTTTTCTTATTGCAAAATGTATATATTTGACACACAAAACATGAAAAAATAAACTAGACATAGAAGCACAATAACACAGAAACATGATTGGATGCGCAACAACAAAATACATATATACATGGGAAAAATAAATTAGACAGACATAGGGATAAACTGAACACATACAACAGTCAGTTAACAAAAACATTTGAAAGTTCGACGGGGAGGACAATAAAACAGAAATATGCAAAACAATATAATAACATATTAACAGTGGCTTTTTACAAATAAAGATACACAAAATAGTTGACAAAATCTATATAAACTATGCACAGACAAATATCAAAACAAAATCCAATCAGAAAGCAAAACTGACATAGGGATAAACTGAACACATACAACAGTCAGTTAACAAACACATTTACAAGTTTGACTTGAGAACAATAAAACAGAAATATGCAAAACAAAATAATAACATATTAACAGTGGCTTTTTACAAACAAAGACACACAAAATAGTTGACAAAATCTATATAAAATATGCACAGTCAAATATAAAAACAAAATCCATTTAGAAAGCAAAACTCAAATCAAAACAAGATAGCTGTGGCAAAAATTTTCATTTGATAGGCTATACCAGCTACGGTATAAGTATAACTTTATTTCGACTCCATAATCAGCAGTAGACGATAAAATAATACATAAAAAAAAAAAAAAAAGAATCGGGAGAGCAAACAAAACCTAGGTAAGTTTTGAAGCGTACAAATTTTAGATGGAAAGGTATCGATAAAAAAAAGTAGTACGTGTTCGCTCACCCAAAAGTATATAAAAAATAAATAAAGCACACACACTCATACAATAATCAAGACATGGTAAGGTTGGAAGTTGAAAAAGCCAGACTTGAAATCAAATAAATTACTCAGTAAAAAGAAAAATATACAAACAAATAAAAAAAATGAATAATGGTTATAGCCTAGTAAGCTACCGGTATGTCAGTATGTATAAATTTTGTTCACTCACTTGTATTTGTCTAGTATTAAATCTGCCAATGTTTTGGACGAAAAATTGTAGATACTGTTGGTGTCCGTATATCAAGATATCCTACTAACCCAACAGTTGTTGAAGCAATCACAGCATTCACGAAAATTAAATAAGTTAATGGTCCAATAGGTTGTCCATACGGCATATGTGATACAAAATAAAAAGAATACAGCATTAGTCTACATAAAAAGTTATCGAGAGATACGGTACCAGTACCGTTGAATGTTTAGTCTGCTACCGTACCGTTTACACTAATTCTTCATCTGCCATCGTGAGTTTGAAGGTTGAGGTACGGTACCGCATCTTACAATGCCATTACTTACAACTGACAAGTCTAAACCCATGTGGATCCCCCATGAAGAAAAGCCGCAAAAATGTCATCTGCGAGAAACATCGAAAGTCGCTATAACGGAAAATAACGTATAAGCGTCTTGAATACTAGGACTCAGTAGGACGAAAACCCGGTGAAGAAGTAGGACGTACTAGGACGCGCCATGACGTCATATCGTTGACCATATAAGGAATGCGCGTCCTACTGCGTCCTAGTCCGTCCTAGTAAACTTGCCCATGGAAACACACTTATTGAAGTGAGAAAAAAATTTGAAGTCACGTTTAGGATATTACATTAAACAACAATGGAAAAGGTACATTGGAATCAGTCAAGCTTCAAATGCTAATGGCATTCATGTGTAACTTCTGACTGTCTTTGCTTTCTAATTAAGCGAAATAGACAAGTATCTGACTCCAAAAACAGAATATATAGTAGGTTACGTGTTCAAATTGAGATATCTGTTAATTTTATATAACAGTAAGGATCTGACCAATTTGCCTGTAAAGATTTTTATTTCCACGGATAATATATCACAATAAATTTACTTACAATAAAACACACTCACAATCGTGAAAACCAAGTCGGTGATGAATTAGCATTGTTGTATCGAACGAATTGAAAAAGAAAAGCCGGGCAAACCACGATCAAATGTCTTATTTAAATGGTAACATCTTTTTCATCTCGCTCGCCAAAAACGGTACCTTTCTTTATTATCCAAAAATCTCGTTTCCCACGGAGCAATTTTTGCTCATATCTAGAATGTTCGGTACCCTTCTTACAATAATTACACTTGTTTATAGGTTACCTGACATGGGAAATATCCATTTTCTCATACACGAGAAAGATCTAGACTCAATATTTCGAATGATCTAGAAAGATCTCTTCAATATTTCGGTTGTTTATGGGTCACCCGACATGGGAAAATATCCATTTTCTCATACACGAGAAAGATCTAGACTCAATATTTCGAATGATCTAGAAAGATCTCTTCAATATTTCGATTACGTCAATTATTATATAGAATTTGACTTCCATTATCCAAATTATTGGTTAATTTGTTACACATGAAAAGAATATGCGAAATGAAGACTGAAGTTTCCATCTGAGACATTGGAAGACGCTAAAACCTTATAGACTTGATAGTGTGGAAAGCCTTCTCACAATGTAGTAATAATGGGACATATATTTATAATATCATTATACAGGCTTTAAGTTGAACTATATGTTTAATTAAAATATCTATCTTTGCTAATAAATGCTGAAAACCATTTATTTCAATCTGCAGGATGATTAGAGCCAGAAATTTGCTGTAGGGACCATCACCAGGGCTGGATTTACCAATAGGCTAGGCAGGCTGAAACCTAGAGCCTCGAAATTCGGTTTCGAAGTTTGTAATTCTTTTGAAAACTCGACAAGTTTAAACCCTACAAAAAGTATATATATATATATCAAGCTTTTCAGAGTAGAAAATTCCGTACACAACTGGTTTCAACCACATTGTAAACAGCCATTATTGCGTCGTTTGCATCATAATAAGGGAAGTTATTATTATGCGCATTCTGCTGGAAGTTTCTATGTTAAAGTATGGCTGTAGCGGTTGTTTGATCAAAGAAATTGAAAGAAAAACTGCCTCAAGTAAATTGAGAGATTGGGGAGAATGAAAAGTTTAATGCTTTCATATTTTTAAATTTTAAGCAATTAAATGTGGTGTAGTTTAGAGAGAAATTCTGAGCTCAAAAAAAAAATGAAGGGGCCTCCCATGGTCTAAATCCAGCCCTGAACATCACCAATTTTGGGATAGGTACATGGTGTCAACATATGAACTGAGTTAGGCCATTGGATTTTGAAAGGTGTACCAGAAATGTACATAGTTACATGAAATTCATGAAATATATAACATCCAATTGAAACCAAAATAGGTCTTTTGTTGAACGCCAGTTGTGGTCCCGGTACCGGTATTCCAGTATTCTGTTATCACAAGTAGTTGGAGCGCATATTCCACAGAGCACGGTGCGTTGGCAGAATCTCATGGTCTAGTGAGAATGACGTCATCGGAAACACCGGGCTTATTAAAATTTCAATGAACGATAATTAAAAATCTTGACCATGTTTATCATAATAAAAATATCGAAAAAGATGTAAAAAATATTCTATCCTCAAAACTGCTCACGTATACAATGAAAGATATCTAGAAAATTACATAAAATGCAAATTTCTGCTCTGGTGATCACATTCCCCATAAGAGCTAATGTTAAAAAAATTTTTTTTACATCACTTTTCATTTTGCGCGTAGGATGGGTTTTTAATGAATAAGGTCTATTGATGAGACCAATATTCTCGCAACAGTATGCACACAGAAAAAACAATAATATAAATGTTTAAAAATGTTGGCATTGGCTTGGTCCGATATCATGTTACATTACAACTATTTATAGTATATATACAGTACAAAAGAAATAGTTTTTCGTTTATTTTCTTTGTAGCAACAGCATTTGCATTATGTGCCGACAGTTAAATTTCAATTCACGCTCTTCTTCATTTTCTTGATCCAGAATCTTTCGATTCTGCTATGGTACCTTAATGTTCTTTTTATCGATTAGTTTAGACTTTAGAGGCTCCTTGTTGTTATTCCTTCAGTGCTGGCGTATTGTCTTCATTTCAACCCTTCTGTGCCCCCGAAAACACGACCCTAATATTCGACCGCGACAAAATTGCAGTTATGAGTTAATTCTTCATAATTATTCGTCTATGTTTATATACAGAAACTAAAACATGATTAGGCTTATTATTAACTCTGATTCGTCGAATCCGATCTTTACCGGTCTCATCGCCACTGCTTCACATTCGAGGGATGTTGGGCCGGTTCGATTGAAAGCTCGCTATTGTCTGACGGCTTACGCATTGCAGCCAGGAACAACAGGCTCAAATTTGTTGAAGCCTTTCTTCAGGCATTCCGTGGAACGTACTAAATGTACACTTGCTGTATCACATGATCCGACGGGAGGAGGCAAGCGTTGTATTCTCCTACCTTTTTGGTTATCTGCTATTAAATATTTCTTTTTTTATTCATGCAATATTAATAGCTACGATTTAGTAATAGCGGTCTGCCTTTTTAGATGGAACCCCGCTCTAGCCGCTCACATTACGAGCAATACATTTCTTTCGAATGCCGCAAGCCCATACCGCAAAAAGCGTTGGTAATCGAACCTCGGGTGCACAACAATCGTGACTAAATATACGGTTGTGGTGCAAACATTGATCTCCACACAAGGATACATCTGTATTTTGATCACTTTTTCAATTGTGGTAAAGGATGAGCAATTAAACAAGTAACAAACGTGTATTATGCTGTTTACAACTATGGTTCTCTGTAGCAGGGATCACCAACGCGGGTCGCCCGTAAGGACCCATAGATTTGCCTACAGGCCGGTTCTGAAACTACCTCAAATAATGTCACGTCGTGTCGCGAGCCCGCGTTTTTTTGAGCCATGCGAGTCATTCATTTCTAATCCTTCCATGAATATATTGGGCATTTCCGGGCAGTCGCGACGTTGAGCCGATGAAGCTTGCAGTTGTAACACTGCCAAATGAATGACCTTCCCTTCAAAGCCGATTGAGGTGTGCCAAAATTTTGGGTCCTAGTTGACACAGAGAAATTTTTCTTTGTGAATCAGTCTTTTCTGACATGAACTTCACCAAGAACAAACACAAAACACGCCTCATTGAAGAACATCTGCAGGACTCACTCAGAGTAGCGGTATCAAGTTACACACCAGAGTACAACACACTGGCGGGAATGGGGATAGCCAACCATTGATACTTCTAGAACAGGGTTATGCAACAGGCGGCCTGCCATTTAGTGTGGCCCTTGTCAATACTCGATTAATCCCATCTAGCTTAAAAATTTATTCCGACAGTTTATGTTCAAATAGGTGCTCACGTGGGTGGAAATACATATATATTGATTTTTGCTCCGGTCACTGGGTTAAATTTTTCGCCGTTGTGCCCAGTGCCTATACTGGTAGGGTAAGCGATAGCCTGATTTTCTCCTCTTGCCTTTCCCGCGGTGGCCTGGTTGTCACTAATTCTTTAATTCGTTGTATACACGAAAAAACATTATTTTCAACTGTGGCACAGATGATGTCTGAAGTTGGTTATATGGCCCACGGACAAAAAATGTTGCACATCCCCGTTACAGAATCTAAATGCGCGCACTTCCTGGTATCACACGCGAAAGCAGCAAATCCATTAATTCCGCCGCACATAATTATCCCAACATGATCTGAACCCTCGAACATAAACGATTGAGCCTATACACAATGAACACTGCTATCCAGTCTCTTTAAACATCCTTATATCGGACTTCCAACTACTGCTGCAATTATAGACACGTCGAACCCAGTGTGAAATCTCATTACGTACCTGTATATAATAAACACCGATATCCAGTCTCCTAAACAACGTCCCAATACTGGAATACTCCAGCCCTTGCTCACTGAAACTGTTGCAATATGAACACATCAAACGCAGTGTAAAATCTCATTACGTACCAGTATATATATTCAGTGACACATACAGTAGAACAAAACGTAAAAAATGAGACAATAAAAGCACCGAAGCAGATGACATAACATTACCATGAACTATAAGGTTTAATAAAAAGGCAATGATTAAATCTGGCAGACAAACGAACTCTAGTCAATAGTTATTCGGATATCGAGACCGATTCGGGCAGGATGATCATTCATTTAAAACATTAATGAAAATATTGTCATATGCTTGAAGATCGTAAAACTGATAAAAAATACTAAGATTTACGAGGCCAATGCGGCTTATATTTTTGGGTGGAGAACAACAGATCACAGGCATTCAGATGAACCAAAGCTGCAATTACTGAATGCAATGAATTCACTCCTCAAGCTAATTTAGATGTTGATATTACGTGCTGTGTGAAACCTTGGCAATGATATTGAGCTCCATCATACCATTTGTTCACAGGCAGATTGAGACAATACTTTTCGCTTGGTGAAATTGATAGATTCGGTATGAGTAAAATAACATTTCTGCGAACGTTTTATTTCGATTGTATGAGTATTTTGATCATAAATATTCAGAAATGAATGTAGCTGTCGATTGTTTCTTTTCATACCTTTTGTATATCAGTGAATATGAAAAAAACATTTTGACATAGGAAGCTCTGAATAGGATATACTGTGCGTGATAGCAATACACCAAGTTTTGGGCGACATTCAACAAAACGGAATAAATTTTGTCAGGTTTCCATACAATTTAGTGCAGTCCGAAGACCATCATTTGGAAATGCACGTGAGTTGGAATTATTTTGAATAAGACCTCAATAGCACGGGTGTTAATACATTAAAAATTAATCTTATTTGCCAATTACAATGTAAAACATTGAGGAGCAGTGACCAGATCCATTCTAGAACAGCATAGGTCAATTTTCTGTAACTCATTTCTCAAGTGTCTCGGTGGTCTCATTACTCTGTTCTTGAGTGAGTGAGGTGTTGCTACTATGAGTCAATTTTGATGAAATGTCTGCCTGACAAATTTTAATGATACTCTGGCCAAACTCGATGCAATGGTATTGTTTTGGAACTGGGGATTTAATACTGCTGCTTTCGAAGTGTGGACACACCTTATAATTGAAATAAGAAACAGAGGTATATTGTCCGCCAGACCAGTTAATCATTATCAGAACATGCTTGGACGTTAGGGAATAATCCTAACAACAGCAAATATGTGATAAACAAACTTAGAATTCGGCCCAAGCATGATCTGATATTGAAATCCTGGCCTTGCGTAATGGCAAGAAATGAAGTATGTACATGATGAAGATGCAAAACGGACGACATTCGGTAAAGATAAAAACAACAATATGCTTCGTGAGTCTAAACCTGAATATTCCAACTACACACAATATTTGCACCATGAAAAGAGATGGGCGGAAAATAGAGAATGAATAATTACCTATACAGTAAATAGTGAACAATATTTTCAAATTGTAAAAAAATGGTGTTATATGTTATCTAGCACCAGTTCCACAAAAAGTTACATTACATTAATGAAAAAAAGCAGTCAGGTGCATGAGGAAAACATTAAAACATGTTAATATCCAGTAAAATCAGTACCATTTTATAGTAAATAAGTTCCATTTCTTCATTTCGTTCAAATTTAGGTTACTAATGAATTTAAAAACAGTTGGCACCGAGAACTATGTCATCAAGGGGGCTTTTATTTGGAATTTAGTAATTTATATTCAGTATATCGGAAATTTACACTATATAGCAAACACTAAATGAACCTATTGCTAAATTCATGGCGAAAAGGAATTGGGAAACTGTTCCAATGCAACAAGGCCCCGATGTCCGATGAATCAGTCAGTACAACATATCATGATGGAAAAAACTTCAACATACTGAAATCTCAGACACAATGAACATAAATGAAAATTAAAAAATAATAAAATCTATCCGTCCAAGTCCAACCCAAATCATAACGCAAAGAAAACTAGTATTGCTTATGTTAATAAAAATTCAAAAATAAATTTTCAAGTATTTAGCTAATGGATAAACGAAAACCTAATTATGTTATTTATTGTTTTTCCAACAATATTGGATTGTTGTCCAATTTAAGTATTCCAAGATTTATAAGAAAATACAACTTTTTAATTCGACTTGTTTTCGTAAAAGTAGAACATTGAAGTATAAATTGAAAACCCTTGATAAAAAAAACAAAGTAGTGACTGTAGCATATATCAGTCAAAAAATGTTCCAACATTAACCCCATTCTGGCTGGAGTATTATAAGCATTCCCAAATAAACAAGGAAGCTGTAGAAAGAGATATTACGAAGAACAACATTATTTGAATGGCAGTTGTGTGAGTATTGAAAAAAAAAAAAGATTCGCAACAATATACAAAGACAAGAATGAAAAATCAAAATTAATAATGATAAAAGCAATTAACATGATAGGATGAGGAAGAAATAATAATTTACAAACACGAAAATAATGGTTTAGTATTTAAAATCTGTATAATGGGTTAGTTCAGAAATTTTATATTCATTTAAACAAAAACCGAAGAATAAAAATCCATTTATGTTGGCCAAACTTGTTGGAATGTAGCAGATGCAAAAATAGTCTTGTTTATATGTGGGCTATGTATAAAATATAAAAGGTTGACCCCTAATTCATCTGTTACCATTTTTGAATAGGCATTACAATGGAATGGTTTATCAACCTGACTAAAAACTGAATAGAATAACATACAAACATCTGTGTATCGTCATATTTTGAATATTTGCACCGTTACCTTTCAGTATGTATCACAATAACACCTGCTACATTTGTAGCAATATATGTGTGTTCCATACGTCGACACAATGCGGCGATGATGTACATTTTTCTCAGTATATTTTCCGCATGATTGCTATTCGGATTCATCTTTCAAAAAGCATGCTGTCATCAAAGCTCCTCTCTCGCAAAAATTCATCGTCACAATCTTGCAAAAGAATATCGTGCTCATCCTGCTGAAAATATCCATCTTTATCTAAAACTCTTTCGGCGCACGCATCCAAGTTCGACTCCAAAATATTGGTCTGAAATTGAAAAAGATAACATGCGCATGAGTTATGCGATTTTGACAGTAACTACTTAATATGGTGATGATTCTGAACAATGCACCATCTCTAAAATAAAAGAAATGGGAAAAATACACATTTTCACAATATTGGTGAAAAGGTGAATAAATCAGGCAGAGTGATAACAAAAGAAATTGCAATTTGATTGAAATGAGCGAAGTTTTACTACTTCAATCAGAACCAGGAAAAATTATTATCTATTTATATAAATCTTTTTTCTCAAATCATTGTCATGAATTCAATTCAAACGAAGGTCAATATTGTACAAAATGTAAAACTGCATTTCAAAGACGAACTTTCAATGCTTGATGTTTCGATAATAATAAAGTTCAATGAAATATATAATTCTTTTGTGGGATATGTTATCGGAAAAGGGCCTATTGCTACATGCGAGTTCAAATCAACTTCAAAGAATACACTGTAGTTTTAAGAAGATATTTTTTAAATTGATATGATCAGCATAACATATTTTAATAGGGCTTCATGATACAATTGATCAGTTCATACCTACAACACCGAACTATCCCGAGTCCAGACATAAGCTTATGAAACTCAGAATTGTTTGAGAAACTAGTTTGAAGTGGACTTATAGAATAAAAGTTTGATGGCATGAGTTTTTTCATTCGCAGTATGCTTGATGAATATTTGACATAAAATATGAGATCGCTAGTGAGCGTATTTCTGCTAGGAATAACCATTACGAAGTACATTCATTTAGTATTGCTTTAACTTGTTATGAAGTTGTGACTTTGGAATATAACGTAATGTATTTTTATTAACATTGCTACTGGCAGTTTAATGGAATTCTATAATAAAATCATAATCAAACTGGTAAACAAAACTAAATAAACAAAATAAACCCAATATAATACGGAATTTGGTGTTTTATTCAAGTCTTACAACAACCAAGCATGGAATAAAAATGTATGCTTCAGACGTTGAGAGCTAAGTTTATCTGTAACGTATGAACGGTTGATTATGATTACGAAAGAAGAAAATATATTGAGACAATACTCTGGTTTCATACAATGTATTAAATTTCATCTCTATCCTACACAGCAAAAACAATGAATGAAGAGGGAGTATATTGAGGCAGAAATAATATTTGTATAGTGTTGATTACTGTTTCTTCAAGACCATTCGAGATGTTATTTGTATGGTTGAGTCAACACGTACAAGAATGATAAAATAATACAGAATTAAAAAGAACAGAATGTGTGCGGTTTCTATATATATATTTTGTAGATTGGTTTTTCTTCTTGGGAATTTCTGATTAGATATACCGGTAGTAATTTGAAAGTAATTCATCCAGGATAACGACGTCAAATGATATTTTTTTATTGGTTGCACATACCAATTATTTTCTCTTGTAATTAAGCTAGCATTCAACAAAGACCTTCTAGCCAAAGGAACTACTTCCTTCCTATTTGTTGAATTTTGAAAACAATCATGAACAACAGGAGTATTGTAACCTAAATCAAATCAGATATATCGTTCATGTTGGTTTCTTATCATTATCAATAGCCATAACAAAACAGAGTAGTTTTGCATATGGATAGAAAACCACAACCTCAACAACTCATGAATTTTCACCAAAATGAGCTTGAAAATACAGGGACAGAAATACAATCAGCAGTGACAAAAATAGTAAAAACAAAACAAGCTCCTAATTAAAAACATTAACTATTTTATAAATCACCAAAATATCGTACATTTTTTTTGATCACTGACAAAATTAAAATTCGCCTTCTTCTATTGAGTGACTAAATATCATTTGACCTTTTATAGATTAATACCAATAAAAATGTACCGATATAATTTTGGTCAATATTGACAAAAACTTTGTTAATAAAGATTCCTCGATATGACCCAACATACGAAGCCAATAAACAAGGGAACATTAATAAAATTAAAATAGAAAATCCATTGACAAGGAAGCAACCAACGAAACACTCATTACATAATGAAATATTTTTGCGTAAATAATTTAATCCATTACGAAAAACAAAGAAATGGTATTTATGAAGATGAAACGGCCAATAAAAAAATCTGGGCGCCAGAATAAAATAAAAATACAATTGTGATTTCTATGAATTCAAATCAACAAAAGAATTCCCTGTGCGTTTGAAAACATGACTTGTGACAAATTCATATATTATGATTTTCCACATTATATACATTGAGAAGGAGACCTATCGAGTTATTTGACAAGAATCCAACAAACAAGTTAGCAGTTTGAACAAAATCACATCAGTCCATTTAAAGTACATTGATGATAAGAGAGGGATAAAATGTAAAATACAAATCGATCTGACATAAACTTCCACAGTAGTTAAAATCGTTATGATCATTATCGTTAGGAAAATGCTCCTTCCTCAGGCTAATGGTTTTAAAACTATTACCTCAATATACACGACTAAAGGGATATCATTAAGTGGGCCTAGGCTCTAACTCTGCCAATAGTTTTGATTTCAGTCTTAAGTGTTTTAATTTTTAAGTACTACAAAGAAACTTAAATTAAGTTGTTTTTCACATCATTATTTTTTCAAGATGATGAATACAATATTTTCTCATTCATGTTTCTCCCACAGTGTGGATAATGAAGAAGTAAATAAGGAATATCAAAAAACAGAACAACAAAAGAAGTTGAAAGGGGAAAATGTGTTAACAGAATTTGGCTCAAACAAAAAGGTGTTTTCCAGATTTATGATCATCAGTCACAGTTGAAATTGAAATTTGTACAGGAAAATCATATAGTAATGATTTCTCTGCACATGAAAATGAATTAAATTTGAGGAATAAAAACAACGAAATCGATATTTAACGTCGGAAGGATTCCACAGCACAATATATCAAATATAGTTATTCATATCCATAACCAAAACTCAATTTGCTTACAAACACATGAATGACCGCGAACGACTTTTCGTGTGTGATACTCCTTCATGCAAAAATAAAACAAACCAACAAACAATGGCCGAGACGTTGATGTTTATTTTTCTTCTATGATTCAGCATCGATACATTTCACTTCATCGATAACACAGACAAGAAATCATGAAAAACACAATCCATGCTAGTTTTATCATGCGGCAAGATAAACAAAATGAACTTAACAATATGGGAAGCATGCTGCGTTGTTGTTTATTGTTTTCATTCCAGACTGATGAAGTAAACAAACAAACCGACAAAGCCATGGGAAACTAACCTTGTGATTTCGGAAATCCAAAGCTACTGGCTAACCTGCTGCGTTCAACAATTCGAAATTTTTTGACCTATTCGTTTTTAAAAATATTGTTAGAAAATCTAAGAATAAATTCCACACCATCCTTATTACAACTTTTGACCGTTCATTTTCTGATACTGATTCCAATCTATTTCACAAGATTCCAAAACGAGATAAGTCTCGGCATAATCTAACACTAATTGTTTATAAATACAAACATGTCCACAATTTCAGAAGAAACATTTGGATTTGTACACAACTATTTTCTATTTAACTGACATGGTGCATTGTGTGTTGATTGGCCATTTAAATACATGAATGAGAATGAATTCAACAAAATATTTATCACTGAATAATAATAAAATCAAAAGCTTTAATAACAGTGAAAGTACAATTGGGTGGATTTTTTTTTCATAAAGTAAAATATACAAAATTACTATTGATACAAGAAATCGGCTCCAGGATTTACATTTTGATTATAGTAGGATTAAGATACTGAATAGATTTGGAATATTTGAATTCAAATTTTCTGAAGAAGTAGTTTATTTCCAAAGTCTGTTTGAGCTGAACAATCCATTACCAGAGAAAAGTTTTTACTAACCAGCGATCCACTTTTTCTCGTGTTGTTTAAAACTTGTTTAGAGAGAGGAATTGTTGTTCTAATGTTATCAAGTTCAACGTTCAAACTACCAGAAGTGCTTGAGTGGTTTGAACCAGTTTGTGTTGAAAAGACGTAGCTGATTCTTCGGGTTAAACTCACTCGGCTGATTCGTTTTGATGCCCGTCGGCTGTCTCCTGTTATTTTGTAAATAAAAAATGTTGGAGATAATGTAAACAAAGACTTTCAATATTATTAACACAAGAAAAAATAATCAATTTGAACATTTTCGAAATTAAACGCGAATAATAATTGAGATGTGATATTCATAACTCCTTTAGAAAAATATATTATCAATAATCTAATATCAAAATTCCACTATTTGCAAAATGAAATGTCAAATATAAATTTCTGACAATATCTTTCATTTCTACAATGAAAGAACGAAGATAAAACAGATAAAAATTAAAATATTTATTGTTTTCAACTAGTAATAAAAATATGTATTTGTCAAATTAATGTGAATAGGATTACCAGAATGTTCTTATTTTGTAAAGATTGTAAAAATACAATCTTGCAAGTTATCAGCCATTTCAGTCAGATAAAACAAAAAATATATTATGATTACAGTCACGTTTATTTGTTAAACAAGACAATGGAAGCATACAATACTTCAGGGATGAGCAAAATTTGCCCAGTGCCGCATACAGCCGCATGTAGCAAGGCAAAGATATGTGAGAGCCGCATAAATCTTGAAAATATTATTATTATTAGAATACCGTGAACAGAAAATAATTTTACACAAACTAATAAATAGACTAATAACAATTAATAATATTATAAAGTATTTATTGCCAGGCTAAGATATAACTAGTTGACTTATGTGTTTCCATCCTATTTGCAAGTTTTTGAAATCTTGGGCAATACATAGTCAATGCAGTGCGGGGCATATCACACTGTAACTGAGACTCACTGCAATCAAGATGCAATACCACCAACATTTGACCATTGTGACGTAAGGTTTGTCGCTTGACTGATTCAAATTTACAATTCCACGCTACAATGATTTTCATACTAAAACATAATTTGTCTTAATCATTGATCAAACTTTTTTTAATCACTTAATAAATTTAAAAAAACTGTTACAATACAGTTTCTCTTAGTTAAATTTAGATGATAATTGATGTTAGCGAGAAGAGCCGCATAAAAACTCTCGCAAGCTGCATGCGGCCCCCGAGTTATGGTTTGCCCACCGTTGCATTATGAAGTAAATACAACATTCTATCATGGAGGAGTTAATAATTGTGTACTGACCATTGCTAATGGAGTCAATAACTCTCTCAGGTTTGTTTTCAAGAATGTCATCAGCATCATGCAAAGGTACTGGATCTCTCGGCCAATTGGAAACCATAAAATTAAGCACTTGAATATGACGCTTAAATCCGATGGCAGCAGTCAAATCCAATCTGTAATAAATACATTGTGAATTGTGATATTATCAAATTTTTGAAAGAAATTTTACATAAAAGTCTTCCATGTTATTTACCAGAACCCCATTTTGGTTTAGCAACTAGATGCCACGTTTTGGATGTAAAGTTCAGCATTTTGAAAGGGAATAAAAATTCGGAGTTGAGAACACTGATGATACAGAATTAAAATTATTAAAACATTCAGGGGATTCAATGAATAAAATCTGAGTAAGAGTAAAAATAGTCGAATTTGTGACAAAATACAAAACTTCTATTGTGTAGTTTTTCAGTCATGCTGAAGAATTGCTTAGCATTGAACGGACTATAGTTTCTCTTTTCTCAAGTCTTTGAGACAATTTGTTACTCCCATACTGACCAATGCAAACATCTCACTCTAAGTGACTTTAATGAAAATAAGTAGGTAGTCAAACTTTTGTTGAAGCAAATTTTCAAAAATATAATAAATTACCCTTTGGATGGTCCCATGTTGATTGATCCCAGAAGGACAGGACCAAAACAAACAGCTAAATTTTGGCATGTCATCTTATTTTGCACTTGATTTGCCGAAACTCGTTTGAGGTGGTTTAGTAATGCGTAGAGAGTAGCTCGTTCGGCAGGCGGAAGATTGACTTTTCGCTCAACTTCGAGTAAATTGAAAATAGCACTCTGTCTTCCTGTAGGTATATCTTCATCCATTATCACTCCATCGACAAGGAGATCGGGGAAGTCTACAGGTGGAGTAGGTTCGAAAGGAGATGATACGCTTGTCACTCTCGAGGACGCTGAAACATATCCACAATAAAAGCATCAATTAATTACTTCAAAAATTCAATGAACAATTCTATTGAAAATTTTTCATCCTATATCTTCAACCTATTTCTTCCCACACAAATGTTTCATGTCCACAAGATTAAAGTAATGACATGTCACACTTCACATATTAGCTCATGCATGGCCCATGCCATACAAAAAATGCCGTATGTAGATCGGGCTTAGTAAGGCATTTCAAGTGAATTATATTATTTTGGTGACCTGACTAGAGCACTTAAAAAGCACTTGACCCGCACTAGTCATAAGTGAACATGAGTTTATGAAAAGTAATCAAACTGAACTGTGACAAAACTAAATAACTTCTCAAAGCAGTACATACATATTAGGGATGTGAGTATTTGAATATTTTACTTTTCGATTTCAAATATTCTGAAATTTAATTTAAATCGTGAAATTTCTAAGATATTTATGTCTAATGCTATAAAATATTTATTCCCATACATCAGAATTCCTGACGCATTTTACTATACAAGGGTGGCGATTTCAATATCCTATTCCAAGAAAAAACATCAAGTACAGACCATCACAGTATTAAACTAATATACATTTCAGACATACACCCTAATGCGAGTGTTTCAAGAATAAACAATATGCAAAATACGGAACTAAGTTTTAAATTGACCAAGTTTTAAATTATTATATAAGCTTATTTAGGAGCATTTTCTCCAAACCCAGTAAACTTTCTGCTAAAATCCTTCTATATTATGAATACAAATATTCTGGCAGTGTTCTCCTATAATTTTTGAAATCAAAAATCAGATATTTATTATGATGTATTATTATAATATATTCTTTAAAAATAAAAATTGCGCAAAAAACCACATCAAAATATTAAATTACCAAGAGCGGCACGATAGGAATTTGGCGAATCGCGAAATTTAATCTTTTCTACTACGCAGAGAAAACGTCTTAAAAATTTGGTTATGGTTTATCAAGCATGAAACCTGCCGGTCTATACTTCGCAGCTTTAAAACAGAAAAATTATTTTTTGTTTTAAAGATTCATTAAATATTTAATCTAAATTTATTAAATAGGTGAAATAAAATGAAGTTCAATGAACATAAGAACCGTATAACAAATTCGCATGAAATTTGTTTAATAATTATTATAATGTGTTTTAAAAGCTAAAAAAAAATTTTGTTTTTAAAAAACGCTACTTTGTAAATTAAGACAAGTGAAGGAAAAAACATGAAGGAAACAGACATGTTTCGGCAATTTCGGTAACAAGAATATATTCAGATTATCTGGTAACAGAAATCTTCTTCAAATATCGGTCAATTTTCAACTTTGTTCAAACTAAATTCCCTCAACTTAATCGACTCTTCTTAGTAATAGTTTTAAAAGATGTATCATAAACAATAGTGTTTTGTTCACAATATAGCAGAATAAGCAGACTGTAGCCAATCTTGTTTATCAGACCAATGAACAACGAAAAACATGTTGTACCTAGATTACAATAAATAAACAACGGGATGGATTACCTGTGGAGTTCTCCATTGCAATTGTGACTGCTTCCAAGAGTTCTGGTGGAAAAAGTGGCTGCGGAAGTTCTCTTAAGAAATCTTTTAGTATTCCTGAAAAAACAAAAAATTTCCTAAAAAAGTATAACAATATTAGAACAAAATTAATACAGACTTTAAACTTTCACTTTTTTACATAAAAAAAAATGTTTCGTGCCAAACGACGGTCACAGACCATGAGATTATGATGGTATCCGGTTACTTTTAAAAATAGAACAACCAAAATAAATACAACATAATATTCCAAGCGTCATATTTTAAGAAGTTTAAATTGTATGTCAGATTTATTAATATTGACTATACTAACAACAAACTGCAGAAATTAAAGAGATATTAAAAAAACATTTTTCTTAGAATATCAATGTGACATTTTCAAATTTAAATTTCTAAACGTGCTATTCACAAGAATGAAATTATGACGTTTAATCATATACGACTCTATCAATTCTTATTGTAATTAAAAATTTGCATTGTAAAATTCCTAGATCACAGAAAGTTAAATGGATGTGATGGATTATAGGATTGATCAAACAAATGATATGATATAGATTATAAAGCATGGGCCATAAGTAAAACAATCTCTCGATAATGGTCTAACCCGATCGAACATAAATAAAAAATATTTACTGCCCAAAGTATTATCCTATTAACAAACTTATCTTTCAAGACATCACCTTGTGTGATTACAGGCATCCGTGCAAGACAGCAAGGCTGCTTTGATGAAAAAATATAGTCGGATTATGCTCAACTAAGCAAGCATTCAGCGCGAATCATAATACCCGAGGCAACATTCCTCAGTTAAATTCATGTTTGGCTATTTTCATCTCTCGTGTGCAACGAAGTGATGCTTGAGGGTATATTACTTAACAGGTACGTACAAACATTCCACGCGTTTATTTACACCTCAACAGGCAACAAGCGGCTCTGTTCATTCTTATCTCTAATAATCCCTTACTGCATTTTAGTGAATGAATCGACGCTTTATTTGTTCACGCAGTTCAAATATATTCTAGATAGAATTACACTTGAACCAACAATTCAGTCTATGATAATTACAATTGCCAACAATGTGAATAGTAAATAAAAGATTACAAATTTGTCACAATATGTCCGGTCATCAAATAAACAGACAATAGACATTTATTATAATTGTTGTTTTGTACAGCTTCTCTGTAAATACAAATGACAAAAACACACACTTTGCGAAAGTGAATTCAACAGCATTTCAAGATAAATAAAGTTGGATTGTAGAGAAATAAGACTGTGAATGAATTGTAAATAGATTTCTAGTAAAAAACAGATTTCCAGGATATATGAAAATCATATATACCAAGAGCTTTTTTGTCACAGTGACCATATATGTTACTATGTTCCTTCCAACCAACCACTTATTGAACTGAATTCCATCATACTTACAAAATGACTAACTAACCGGCATTTTATGATTGAGGTTAATGAGTAAGTTATTGAACGTGACTGAATGTTTGTCTCTGAATGATTAATAATAAGTACTACAAAAGGTGAAATATTTTTGAAATGATGAATCACGTTTTACTAGTTGGTTACTATTGTTGGCAAATTCCATACATTTTATTAGAATGTTGAAAGGATTTTTTATTTTATACTACACGCCTAATACAAGCAATTGGATTATAGTCTCATATTATTTGTAAGGCAGTAACTTGACACCAATTATAGAGTGAAATTGAAAGCGACCAGACAAAAGTCATTTATCAATCAATCCATCAAAAGAGGACACTGGACGTTTGCACAGGTGTAAACATTACTTGATATCAACACTGCGCAAGGATAACCAATACAAACAATTCACTTCTAAAATGTATACAAAAATCAGCCATGTTTACGGATGAGACCTAATTTAATATATCTGAGAGACCAAATAAATGGATAATTGTAAGAATGAATTCGTTTGATACTATCGCAATCTATGAGCCAAATATTTTAAAATGTAAATGAAGCCACCGATACAATAAAGATTTACATCAAAATGTGATAATTTGTATCCAAAACTCATACTTAGTTGAGTAGGCCTATCTGTTGATTGACTTGTTGTAGAAAAGATAAACAGAACATTTCTATTTGGTCCAATACAATAAGATTTATTTCTGGATCTATTTTTCTGAGTATATGGATATTCAGTCACATAGGAATATTGCAATATTATTCTTGAACTTAACTGAAATTTTATTCATGATAATATGATGCCAACCTGTTATTACGTTGACGTCAGGATAATTCTCCTGCGATAAATCCACGGATTTAGAGTTGTCTTCATATTTCTTTCTCAGTTCTCTCTTAGCAATTGCAGAACCACAAAGACGATAAATACCAACCACCTAAAATTTGAGATACATATTTTTTGACAAAATATTTGACATTAAATCTAAATAATATATACTAATGTATAATTTTATTGAATCCAAGGTGCATACGTAAAAATTCGACAGGTGGAGTAAACATATCTATAACATACAGATACACGGTTTATCTTTGTCTGTCTTTAGTAAATAATAGTTTGTATGTTAGAGAAAGCTGCATTATCATTACCCCTAAACTGCAAACATTGTGAAAGTCTTCCAATTGAATCAGATTATCAGATAAATATAATATCATAAATCATAATATTAAGTGAACATCATGACATAAAATAGACACTGGAAAGCAGAAAAATATCAATATTATCAAAGATGAAGAATTTTAGGAATTTTGTATTACTCAATCTACCTTATAAAAATAGTTATTATTAGCTCAGTACAGATTTAATAATGCAATAATTTCCGCACTATATATTTTACTATTTAACAATTTGTTATGTAGCATTTCAAAGAGATATGAATTAAATCCAGCTGGTTTTATTATTGATTTTATTACTAGTTATACCATTTAGCAAATTGCTTTACTCAATTTTATTATCCCTATATTTATGACAACAGAGTTACAACCTTTTCAAAGCAGTGTGCACAGTTTCCCAATATGCTTTTAGTTAGTCAGACAATAGAAATGTGACAGCTGTCCTGGAATTTACGACCTATTTTTCTGATTATTTAGAGAAACTGCTAACATTTCTTTGATATATGTTAAACAGATGTGAAAAACAGAATATTGAGAAACATATATATTTTCAAGCAGACTTTTATCTTTAGATGTGTGTTATTAAAAAAATCCATGGCCATACCTGATGAGATGTTATTTCATACATTTTATACATCTTGCTATACAAACAAGCTCAACCAATTCACAACTACATATCAAGATAATTACATTTGGAAATTTCTGTTTGGTTTTAGATAAACAAATAAGAACATGATGGTTGATAAATATGCTTAGTAATTATAATACTAATTAGAGAGCATTCCAGAGTTTTATAGCCAAACATCAATTTCCTATGGAATTAAAACTAATGCAGTATTAGGAGTTAATAATTCACATAAGGATATAAAGGAAGTAATTGACTACATCAATTAGGAAGTTTGTCAAGAATAGACCATGCATGACACAGACCTTGTGATATGTTCCAGTAATGATTTATAAAAAAACTGAATTCGCAAATGGACTGACGAAGAAAATGAATTTCTCTCAATAAAATACTTCAGTCTTTAATCCTACAATCTTAAATTAATACAAATAAAGCTATCCAGTATCGAAACTGAAACAATTTCATAATTTATTTTTTGAAACCTACCGTAATTGTTTTAAAACTAGTCTTTTTTTTTGGACATGAAAAAAAAATTGGATATTAAATGAGCAAAACTAGATGAGGCGTATAACGGTATAAGTATCAGAAGAATCCACTAGTGAAACTAAAAAGCCAAGTGGATTAGTCTATACTCTATAGTGGTGTTAAAAAAAATTTGGTTGAAACTTTTGTCTTCACACTTCACTTCTAGCTAAAGACTTTTACATTCCACTCCAAATATTAAATACCAGCTTTGTCAACTACATTTTATGGGGTGAAATTATGTACCTTTGACACTTTCAACTAGTCTTTCAACTAGTTTTTATTGGAAGTTAAATATTATATTTGAGCCATTGACGTCATACAGAGTATAGTATTGCGGAAAAGTAAAGGTATATAAAACTTAACAGCTTTCTTGAGTATTTCACGCTATAAATTCCAGGCCATGTATTTTATTTCAGGGCACAACATGCTTTTAAATAAATATAATAAATTTAATAAAATGTTTATTTAAAAATTTCCATATATACAGTTTTATTCTTCCAATTTTCAAAATTACTTCTTTAAATAGACAGTAACAATTATATCTAAAAATAGGGGACTGGTTTTATGGTATACAAAACAGTATATTAGACTGAGTACTCTTAACTTAACACTACATATGATGATTTAAAATGAACATACCGACATCCCTCTAGCCTCCACCTCTCTAATGCAATCATTAACGAGCAATGGAATACTAAGACCAGATTGTTCTCTATCTAATATGCTTTGTAAATCGGCACCAAATACTTTAGGACCAGCCATAGTCGATGGATCTTCAACGCTCAACTTAAAAATAAAAGAATTATATTCATTATAAAATATGACTGTTTAAATTGAAAACAATTCATTTTTTAGAAATTTACATTTACACAATAAAAAATAAAGACAACATATAGAAATGTTATAAGTGCATAATTAGATAATATACAGCAATCAAAATAATTTGATCAAAGTATTGGCAACTACAATTTAAGAAAAATATACAGAGATAAAAACTGATCTTCAGTTTCGCTTCAATATGTGAAAAACAGTGCAAGAATATTACTCATCCATCAATTATTAAAAATCTCCATTATGGGTACCGACTACCAGATGTTTCCAGAACACATAATGTGCAAATTTAATTTACCTTGATATATAAAGTTCCACGAGGTTCTAACTTGACAGCTAATTTGACAGGTACTCCAATGACGCCACACAATAAATCTGATATAGGTAAGGTTGATTTCGCTAAAGTTTTATGGTGATTGTTTCCGTGTGCTTCCCATGAGTACAAAGTGATATGGAGATCATAGGCATCTTCCAATTTTGCCTGATGAATAAAATATTACAATCAAGTATATACAAACTGACTAATGATATCGATAAATATGAAACGACGATTTATTGAATCAAATTAGTTTTAGCAGTATAAAGAAAATTACCTCATAACAATCATTCCATGCTACAGATCCGCGACATGGTTGCATCCTGGTCCTTATTCTGTGTTTAACATCGTCATCCACTTGTGCAATGCAGTAAACCTCACTTACTGTTTTCTTGATGTCTCGAGCTCCATACAATGTGATAACAAGAGAACCTACAATAATGACAATTTGGCAACATAAAGGAAAAATTATACTGAAATATAACAATAAAGAATTGAAAAAAAAAGTATCAAAAATTCCTAATATTTTATTCACTTTAAAATATCTCAAACAAGTAATCGAACTCTACATGATGTAAGACCACAGTATGCCTACTTGTAAAAAATTTCACACATAGAGGCGTCATTAAAAACTTAATTGCTGCTTATTAAGTACTCCAAGAGTTTGGTTGATCCGACCGCAAAAGCTACTTAAAGTTCAATTCAGATCTGAAGGAATACTAAACAATTCGCAAAGTTTTGCCTACTAGGATTGACAACTAATTACTGAAAAATATTCATTGATATTGGATGTTTACCAGCGATAGGTGTTTGTGAGTATTTGCCATCAGCATTCGGAACAGGTGGTTTGTATTTCTTGAAATCAGATAAATTGAGAGGTTTTATCGATGGATCATGAGGTCGATTGTCAGTAACAAATTGACAACTCAGTCTACGTTGATCCTAAGAAACGGTACAAAAATATGTAATATTTTGGCTAATAAGTCAATATCTCCATTGCAAGAGACAACAGTCAAGGAAATATTAAATGAGCACGAGAGTTATTTTAGTATATAACTGCATTTTCAAAAATAATTGCAGCACTAATTATATCGAGAGTAAAAATACAATTTTTTAGTGAAACAATTAAAAATAGCTCTACCTCGCCAGATTCCAAATGGTATCGATCAACAACTGATACTGAATCATTCAAACCATCTGTGGAAGGTGGATCAGTGGTATCGCCATCAGAACTATGGAAAATTAAATAATGAGTTACGTTCAATTTCAGTAAACACATTTGTTCTTTCAAATAAGATAATATTATGAATCTTAAATCGATATGTAAGAAATAGACATTCGAAACACAAACGCATCATTGTATGTAATATATATATATAAAATAATTGTTATCATTTGTTACATTCCAAACGAGATTATTTCAACAATGACAACAATCACTTTATTTCCATTTACAGAATTGTATTAGTAACGTAACTTGATAAAATATCAATAACAGAAGCAAACTATTGACATAGCGAGGACAGAGCATGGTTAAATTCATATTTGAGATTTTCCTCTCATCTTATACAGGCAAGAAATAAGATATTTATAACAAATTATGCATGTTAGTGTGATAACTACATGCAGAGAGACCTTTGAAGCTTGGCCCAGACTCGGCAAATCTCAACAGCCTGACTAGGTTAGATATATATTATTCTCTTAAATCAACACCTTGAGCAAACAGATGACTTACGTTCAGCACGCGCGTCAATATAATAGTGAGCCAATATAAAAAATCAAAAGAGAACAGGTGGACATGAAACAACAATGCATGGAATGCCACTTCCTCAAACAATGATCGTTGACAGTTGTCTAATGACCCACTCTTGATTTAAGTATAACTACCACCGGCATAACAAATCCTAACATAAATTTGTGGCTAACACTAAAAGCCCACACCGCACTTTCCCTTTATTGTGATATATTGATTAATAGCCTCCAATTATAAAGGGTGATAAAACGAAATACCGGAAAATTTCAAGCTGATATTACCGATATATTAGCCAATATAAATAACGCCTGCGCATTGTTCAAGTATGTTTAAATTAAGGACCTCATTTTGTAATAATCCCATAACATAGAAACATGTTATAACAATGTAAACATTGAATAATTTTAATAATAAAATATCTCCACACAACAATTGTGGTATATAGTCTTATAGTGATATATAGATGAACTTATTAAACATTCCACCATGAAGAAATTTACAAATATTATTACACAAGCAAGCCATCACTGTTTTTAATATGGTTTCGAAATATCTATCATCACTATGAAATATACACAATCTAAACAAGTTAAACATGAATTATCATTCATGAAATTAACCAAAGTAAACTCAGTTACACATTGTTGTAACAGGTCACTGGTCTAATGGGCATTGTCATAACAAAGAAGAACAACAAAAAATGATCAGGCCTACCTTCCCTTCTTCTTTATTATTCGTTTTGTAATTTTCTTGCCGATTCTGTTTTTCCGTAACCGGGGTGGGGATGTTACTTTACTCCAAAAAGTTCTCGATGATGGATCTGATGATAAAATTTGATTAAAAAATACGTTTATTGCGCAATTACATTTTTCTTTTAATTATGTGTGTGCCAAATTATATTGAGAATAAAAATATATCTCATTGTTCGATGAAAGAGCATGTTTGTGCAGATCAAACAACAAGTAAAAATGTAATACATTTTACAAGAACATGAAATTATTATTTGCATTTCAAATAAAGACATCTTTCTTTCTGAATCCTCAAATAACTCACTAGAAATAGTTCTTTGATGTGTTGGAGTTGAAATCACTGGTTGTTGATCTGCTTTTGAATCTTTTCTAGATTCTTCATAACTGAGTGAACTTTCAAATTTCAGAGGTTGTTGTAGTTGTAGGACTTTGAATAAACTTTTGGGGCTTTTTTCTATTGGACTTCGGTCCAATGAAGGCCCAGGCAATATATAGTTTTCATGAGGTAGAGGTGTAGTGGCAACAATATGGGAGCTAGCAGTTGATGATTCAGACGACGTTCTGCGACCGGTGTGATGTGACGACATCTGTAGGAAAATGAAACTAAATATTGGATTAAGTTAATAATGCATATTATTCATTTTATGTAAATGATTTTTAAAATTTATTTTTGCCCAAGTTTATACCTTTCACATCATGCATTGAATCCCAAAATGTCTACCACAAAGTCCGCTACTAAATTTGAAACTATAAACTGAAAAATGGAGTTAAACCTACCTGACTGTGCTTTTCAGAAAATGTAAAAGCATGTTCTCCTGCTCGTGGAGGAACATCGGGAACTGCACTTTCAGATATATCGTTACGTTTTTTATTTCCCCAATCAAGTCTTGTTTTTAGTTCTGGAGATATATCCTTGCCTTTATCCAACCATTCACGTCGTTGTCCAACCGTTATAACATGACCAGGTTTAAGATGTTGCAAGGAAGATGCAGCAATTTGTGTTGTATGAGGCATCAGTGGTACTGTAGAGTTTTCCACAGAAATTATCGGATTGGTACTATGTGCCCCTGTTACATTTTCTCCTTGTATCCGAGTTACTTTCATGGTATCCTTATGATAATCACTGCTTTGATGAGCCTCGTCATTAGCTGATGTAGCAGTTGATACATATACTGCATTTACAGTAGGCAGATTTTCGCTGACTTCACTCGATAAAGAATCTTGTCTACGATACGGTATAAACAAGTGAGCACATCCATCCACTTGCACCTCATCCCCAGGTGCTTCTCCCAGTTCAGAGGCCGCTACTTCATCATATTCTGGATCATCCGAAAAGGGAAGTTCAGAAGTACTTGGAAATTGTGGTGTATTGGACATGCTTGTGTTTGGAGAATCACTCGTTCCTGAACAATCTTCATTGTCAATACTTGTGCCTGTCGTACTGTCATTCTCAGAATTATTTGAAATAATTTGATTAAGTGGAGCCCAGTAACTTGCGGGTCGAAAATCACTATTGCTGACTTTCGAATTTTGACAAGTTATAATGGAAGGTGGTTGAGGTTTTTCAAAACTATTTATAGCATTCAATAAAATTTGAAATGCTTCGTCATATTCTATTTCCACCCTACCTTTCGGTTTACTATGAGAATCAACTTCATCTGGCGAGGGCACACTATTCACTAACGTTGAAGGAAAATTATTGTCATAAACACTAGGTATTGCCTCCTCTCTTGTGTGATTTGTATTTAGAGAATCGGAAGAACATCTTGGAACTTTTGAACTTGAAAAAACAGAATCTTGTGAACAAATAGTTACTGAGGTAGGAGATTTGTTTGGAGAATGACAACAATCCGTTTGCGATGTGCTAGAGTCTGTTGAAGTACATTTGCAATCACATTGATCTGTAGAAATCTTTTCTTCATTATTGTTATTGACAGAAATGTACTTCGAGCGAACACTAAGTACCAACTGCTGATGATAATCCATCATAGCAGCAACTTCTGTGAGAGAAAGTTCGCTGATATCCCTGTGGTTTACCAAAAGAACTTCATCCCCGTTTCGTAAAATACCTTGTTTGGCCGCAACACTGTCTTGGGCCAATCTAGATATCACTATGCAAGAACGTGGTATTGTTTTTTTATCGCCTTCGCTATCAGAAAAATTTGATGAATTAGAAACATTACGTTTCACTTCCTTAATGTAAATACCAAGCGTTTCCCCAGGTTTACGGTGAACAGTAACTGTTCGTAAAACAGAGGCAGCATGCTCATTTTTTTTCATACTAATACTAATTCTTTCCAAAACACGTGCCAAAGTTTGCGTGGGCCACCTTCGGGCACGTCTTGGTCGCTTCTTTTTTCCTTTTCTTCCTGTTGTTGAATTGTCCTGAGCAATTATTAAGTTTTCACCAGATTCATTGATAGCGCCAAGAACCTGTCCATTTCCAGACTGGATCACCGGCTGACCATTTTTCTTTTCCACTATAATTGAATCATTTTGTTCTTGTTTCTCCTTCTGATTTTTTAGATCGTATTGACTTACACGAATATCTCCCTGCAATATAAATATTTCATTTTGAATATACTTATAATATAAATTACTCATAGTCTAATACATTTCTGCTTAATCGTATTCTAAAACAGTACAGCACACTATCCAAATTTCAAGAATCTCCCTCCATTTGGCTCAATAAAACAAACACTCTATGTGTCCCACAAACGAGGAGCGTCTGGGAACACCTCAGATGCTTCATATCACGCCATGCTTGTCTCAATAATAATCTAAATTAATGGCGGCCGTCACATGACCAAAATTGCCGTTTTTTGCTAAAGACTCTCGAATGTTCCGTTAATATTATTATTCCTTCGGTAAATCGGATTATTTTTTCTCAAGGAATTCAATGATGACGTTACTAGATTGCACTTTTTTGTAGTATTTTGTGCAACTTCATTATACTGTATTATTACCGAGACAATGTCACCAGATTTGTATAGTGTGCCGTACTGTGAAATGACAAGCACAACCAATTTGATTTAAAACAAAATTGTAGCATAATTGCATTTGAATAACAATCCTTTTCAATATCAAATTATACAAGAAATACTAAGAATGTAAACGTATAATGAAATAACATTCATACCTTGCGATTAACTGGATTCCGCATGCTATTCGACAAAACATTATTGCGTTGCAGTCGTTTGCGTGAATTATGTCCATTACTGTTTCTTTCTTCATTCTTTTTATTGATATCCACATCCAATGCATTTTGATGGGAGCTTTGGAAACTATTACTTCTCGGTTTCATTTTCGACAATGGTAATGTCAAAGTGCGACGTAGCCGATTAAGAGTAACTCCATTTGGTGTTTGAGATTCTGAAGTCATGGTGGCTTATCAACATACATTATCATAGACTTGCCACGACAAAATAATCTGTTGTCAGTTATGACTTGCTGAAAAGTTTTGAAATCGCACAAATAAAAAGTTACCAAACGATAGTACATTCAGACAGTACCGGTAGCCTACGGTACCGGTATGTTATTATCACACTGTACTGCTGTATGGTAAAGGTAAAAAGCCTGACAACTAACAGAATTCTAGCACTCTAGTCTGCTTTGCTGAGATGCCGGTACCGGTACTTCAAAAGACAATATCGGATTTATTTTATTTTGATACCGGTACCTCAATACCCCCGGTACAAATCGCACGGTCAGACGGTGACTAAAAAACTTTGCTGCTGAACCACAAACCGGGACCTGTTGTCCGTCAGCCGTCTGCTGTACCGTATTCAGGTGCACTTTAACAGAAACCGAACCAGCTCCCATAGTCCTAAGCTCAACGGTACCGGCATATCAACTATCTGTTACTAATGTTCAATTTTCATTTAGTAGGCGTACAACCCACACCACTTCATGTACGTACAGACGAATGGCGTCGGTAGGTCGGGCACTGATCCTTATCCTAACATAAACGTCCGTAAGCCAGCAATTCCAAATGAGATTTTTTTTCGTGCGTTTGCATGTCAGCATGTGGGCGTTTGCAATAAGTGGGAGCAAAGCCCATATATACCTGAGCGGGAGGGGATAACTCTGCTGGCAACAAACCGGAAGGCTACAAAAATGCAATACTGTATATTAGCGGTGTGCAACATTTTTTATTGGAGGGCCAAATACAAGTAACTGGGTGAATCCGCGGGCCGCACCTTTATTTAATATAGACTTTCTAGTAGTTGCACACACAACAATTATTTATTTTTACTAGTGATCTTACGGCATAATTAGAGTTCTTTGCAGAAATAGGGAGTTGAACTAGGGTTGCCATACGTCAGGTTTTTTCCGGACATGTTCGGGATTTTAGTGGTCAAATTTGCGTCAGGGAGAAATGTTAAAAAGTGCTTAAATGTCAGGGATTCCTGAATACATTGTATTCCTGCTACAAATCCTCCAGATATGTCACATGAAGTCTTTATTGTGATATTCATCCAGATAATCGTGATGGCACGTGTGATCCGTATTGTCAGCATTTTGTAATCGGTATTTTGGTTACACTGCCGATACCTGTACTCTACTATCATTTTTCACAGAAACAACCTATATTTGATTCAATATAATGCAACAATTTTGCCCTTGTGTTTTGTTCTTTATTCATTCTATTCTCACGAGAAAGCAACGGCAGCTTGTGCCTCCGGATTTATCGCGACTTTTTACCATAATATAAGTGTTTTGCAGTGGCGTCGCGTCAATAGGGCCAACCGGGGCAATGCCCCGGTTGTTTTTTCGGTATAATAAAAAATATTCGAAAAATACCTCGATATCGGTTGCACAGACTGTCTACACTAGCCATATTCTCCCGACATGGTTCATATTTTGCTCGCAAAGCCTTCGCCGAACGTCGACGGGGCGACGCCGATTTTGCCCCGGTTGCTCATTATATATCGTATTCTCTCTTTTATCTTCCACTCGCCGCGTTTGTTTTCTGTTTCATCTGAATCATCGGGGCTAGCCCCGAAATTATGACCACACAATGCCGACGTTTCTTACAACAACGTGGTGACGTATTCACGCATTCCTTCTCGTTCGTTGGTTGCTTGAAGAGTTGATATTTCCTCGCCTTCGTTTTTGTCGCTTGTTTCGCTATTTGAATCAGTTAGAGACCTTTAGTCCATTTGCTTTCGATTTTCCACATTCCTTTTGAGCTCCTCACTTCTTTCAGGCTTCGCATTTCTTAGCCTTAGACCTCATAATAAATAAGGTTGATGCACTACTTCGCACTCCGTTTTCGCAGCTGCCGCTGGAACAAAAATTAGAGGTACAACGTCTTGGGCCTTATCAACCAAAAAATTGTTCACTGGAATAATCCCATGACGGAGGAAAGCGTCGGCGTACATTCTGCGCAGAAACTTGGTATAAAAAACACGAATGGTTGTGTTACAGCGAGGACAAAAATGCACTTTTTTGTTTTTATTGCCTACCTTTTGCTACCGCCCGTGACTCACGTTAATGGTGTAAATTTGGTTTTAGAGATCTTAAACATCTTTCCGAGCGTGCCAGGGATCATCAATCTTCTATGGAGCAACTGGACAATGCAGTAAAATACCGAACATTCGGAAATGTTAATATTGCAGCACAGTTGGATGAAGGACGCGCGGTTTCTATTCGTCGGCACAACCAAAACGTCGAGAAAAACCGCCATGTTCTCGGTCAATTGATAGATGTTTTGAAGTTCATTGGTTGTCACGAGCTGTCCCTCCGTGGGCACGATGAACGGGCTGGCTCTTCTAATAGAGGGGTATTTTTGGATATGGTGGAATACACCGCATCCCTAGATACAGTATTGAGAGATCATCTTGATGCCGCAACTGTTTCGAAAGGGACATCTAAGGAAGGTTCCATTGCTGGACTCCTCGCCGTCGTTGGGTGGTTCACGTAACCGCTGGTCGGTTACGGTTTCCTCCACCACCAAGTCCATGCTTCCGAAAACAAACAATATAACTAATCCCATACCCGACTTGGAATGGTAACCGGACGAGAGGCCGTGGTTCGCCATATGGATAAGCCGTCTTATCGGCTTTCCTCTTCCCCGGGATAAATATGTAAATCCTATCCTATCCTATATCCAAAATGATTTGCTCGACTCAATGTATAAAATTTATTTACAACATTTGGCTCTGGAAATTGAGAATTGCCAGTTCCTTTCGATTCAGTATGACGAGACAACTGACATCACGTGCGTTTCCCAACTGGCTGTGATTTTTCGATTTGTGAAAGATGGTAAACCTACCGAGAGATTCCACAGCTTTGAACCAATCGTTGATCGCACGGCTTGCGGGATATCGGCTGTACTGAAAGAAGTGTTACAGCCTTACAACGCGAAGTCAAAATTGACAGCTCAAACTTATGACGGCGCTGCAGTCATGAGTGGGTCGAAACATGGTGTTCAAGTTTATATAAAAGAAGATTTCCTCATGCGCATTTTTTACATTGTTATGCACACCAATTTAACCTCGTTATTAAAAATATGTGTCTTGATACCCCTCTCGTCCGTATATTTTTTTGCAAATGTTTCGGGGTTTTTATTCATTTTTTCCGTTTCGCCGAAGCGCTCTGACCTCCTTCGCCAGATATGTAGCCGCCGTCTCCCAGCTTGTGCACCAACACGTTGGAACTTCCAATCACGCGTGGTGCAGGGCGTGTCCGAAATTAGGTCTGAGCTTATTGAGTGTTTCAATGGCATTCAGAGCTCTCCGGTTTGGGACGAACGCTCTGTGAGGGAGGCGGCAGGTCTAAAGCGTCTGCTAGAAGATGGTAGATTTCATTTTTTCTCGCTTTTTTCTCCACAATATTCTATCACGTGGATGTATTATACGGCGCATTGCAGTCAAGGCTAATGGATGGAGCGTCTGTGCAGTCGTGTATTTCAGACTTCTGCGATGCTGTATCTCGTATCCGGGAAACAATAAAATACGACGACACATGGAGTGCTTCTTTACGCCGCGGGCAAACAACGCAGCGTTTGATTTTGTCTGCAAAGGAATGCTGTGACATTCTGGTGAATCAAATAGGCGATCGTCTGCGCACTGAACACCTTGCCGCGTTCTCTTTGATGAACCCCAAAAATTTTTCAAAATTTGCACGTCAATTTCCCATCCATTTGTTGGCTACTGTCTCCAAATTTTACCCCATGATAAACGTGGGTAAATTGGAAAATGAATTGCGATGTATATACACCAATCAAACTTTTTTGAACATCACATCAACTTGCGCGCTCTATGGGTTCCTCATAGATAACACTCTAGTAACTACCTTTGCGGCGTCTGCAAAATTTCTGGACATCATTTTGACGACGCCTATTTCTTCCGCCGACGCAGAGCGAACATTCAGCACGCTGAAGCGTATTAAAACGTATCTCAGAAACACAATGAAGCAAGATAGAATAAATTCCTTGGCTGTTTTATTCATTCACAGAGACGGTATTTCTGGGATGCATGACTTTAATCAGCGCGTTATTGAGCATTTTGCTTCCAAGAAACCGCGGCGTGTTGCATATATGTTCAAGCAGTAGAAGTCTAGCAGCATATATATCTATGAGTGAGCGACGCATGTCCTTATCTTTGCATTAGCTTTCCTTTCTTCATAGTAACGTTTTAAACCTTATTTTAGGTTTTGTCTGCTTTCCCGAAGTTTCTGTTAATATGTCATTGTATTTATCTGGGTAAATATTGCCTTTCCTTTTGAAAGAGGTTTCATAATAAACTATGTCTATATTTATTAATCCCTTGACTTGGACCGGTTTTAAAGACACTTTCTTATTGTTAAAAATTGTCGCTTTTGCCAATTGGTTGTTACCGATGGAATGATTTTTATACTCATAAAATGATGGGAGAACTTACAGCGCTCATCCTGTCCCCGTAGATGGGGGGTGACTTGGTCCCGCAGTAGCTTGCCCCGGTTGTCAAAATGACCACGCGCCGCCACTGGTGTTTTGGTCTGCAACCTTACTCTGTGGATATTATTTTGGCAATATCTATTTTTTCCTCTTCTGCTGCCAATAAGTGGTTATGTACCTTCTAGAACACCAGCAGAATTTGAATTTTCTACTGTAACATCAATGTTTCACTTTTGCTCATGGTATTTCTTTGTGTGAGTGTGTAATTGAGATTGCTTTTACTGTTTTAATAAATGATTTTACACCTCCATGTTGCCTGCCAATATTGACAGTGTTTGGATATTGTTTTGGTAAATAGTTCCAATGTATATAGCTTTTTTGTGTTTTTTCCTGTGTTACTAGTCACTAATTTCTTCTAACACTGGCACGTATTGTTAGGTATTTGTATTCACAGCTATTGTCACTCTATTTTTATTCCCACTATTCAAAACTTCATGCTGCTTTTCAACCATGTATTTATTTATCTGTCTTGCACATTTGATAGGTTTTTGGTGATTTTTTGCATTTCTGACAGCGATGTCTTCCATAGATTTTGACTTGTATATTTCTATGCTATATAGGAATCTCAGACCCAAAATTTACAGAATTCAAGATCAGCTTTATTTATATATATTTACTGCAAGGCTAATCCTGGCGATTTCTCAGCTACCATAATCGTATACGAACATTTGAAACATCTATCAGAGACGGAGGAGGTCGTTGTGATTCTATTACATTTAATTTTATCTACCTGAATTTTGCTGTCTTATTTCAAGCGCAACACTTATTTTACTCCATGTAAATTATCCACTGATTCAAGCAATTATTTGGCTTTTATCATTTTAAATTGAGTTATAAGCACTGCCCGATTTTGAATCGTGTCCATATTTTTTGTATAATCGTGTTATTTCTATTTTATTTTTTGGTGGGTGGGCACGTACTTGTACGTTTTTTAACTTTATTTTAAGTTATGCTCGCCTTCCAGGTATCTCTGTATTTGTTGTCTGTTTACTTTTTGTATTGTTCTGTATTTGTTGTCTGTTTACTTTTTTGTATTGTTCCGTTATAGTCAGAGAGCCGAAATAAAATGATTGATTGATTGATTGAAAATTGGTCAACGTGTCATATTAAAATTTTGTCAGGGATTTTGTTTTTTTCAGATATGGTAACCCTAAGTCGTTGCCCCAAGTTAAACCTATTATTCAGTATTAGTATTCATTCATGGTTAAACGCATACGGTAATTTTCTGAAGAAACTTCAAATTTATCAGAAACCTCTCAAGCCAATCCTCATCTTAGTCTGATCAAAGATATTAAAAGCAATGATGCACAAAAGTTTTTATTACTCTATTGAATCTAGACTTTGCTCCTTCCATGTGAAATTTGCTTTGCGTGCAGTACCCATCAACGACTTCTTCTATTACATACATATTGTTCTAAACCAATTACAAATTGTACTTTATGTAACATGCATGTCATAACTGTGTTACATTTATTCTATTTCTGCGAATTTGTGCAGCAATTTTGGGAAATAGTTGTATGGCTTAAACCTTAATTTGACACATAGAGTAATTTTATTAGAGATAGGCCAAAAAAGGTATAAACTGCGTTTTATTATGTGCTAGATATTTTATATTAGGGTTACCATATCTGAAATAAAATCCCTGACGAAATTTTAGTGAGCCGCGTTGACCAATTTTGCAAACAAAACACTTATGGTATAAATTCGCAATGTATCAAAAGGCACAAGCTGCGGTCGCTTTCTCGTGAGAATAAAATAAATACAGAGCAAAACAAGAGGAGCAAAATTGTTGCAATTTACGAAATCAAATGCATGTCGTTTATGTGAACAATACCATTTATGAAAACCAAAAATAGCGCAGAGAACAGGTGCCTACTGCCTGTAGTCGGCGCAAACAAAATACCGATTACAAAATGCTGACAATTTAGATCATATGTGACGTCAAAATTATCTGAATGGGACTCGATCCGTGTTGAACAACAAAACCTTCATGTGACATTAGGGCAGGGGTCTCCAACACGCGGCCCGCCAGCCAATTTTTTGCGGGTTTTATCGTGTCATTTATCATCAAGAGTCCGGTCCGACAAACTATAAAAAGTGAAGCAAAATTCCCCCGTTGTCCATCTTCATGTTTTATTATATTGTTATATTGCAATTATAAATGCGATAATTTCATTTCGCATGTTCATTGTGACAAAATAAAAGAGTTTCGGCCAGTCCATTGTGCCCGAAGAAAGGTTTGGAAAGCTAATTGCACATTCACTTTGCATACCTGCGATTTTTGGCAGTTTTTATATTTGCGAGCAGTTTTTTTAGACTATGAAAGCAAGTCAGCCCTCCGCACACGACTAACGGACGAGCATTTGCATGTTTTCCTAAGACTAGCAAACCAACGCAAAATAAGGCCAAACATCGAGTTCAAATAACCAGCACAAGTGAATGTTTCATGTCTCGTTTGCTGTAAGATTCAAGTTTTCTTTCAACACAATACATTCAGATACCCATTTCTGTACCTAATTTCTTGGTTTGCGGCCCGCGTGGTCAATAATTTTCGAAAAGTGGCCCGCGACATGTTTTGAGTTGGAGACCCCTGCATTAGGGTGATCATATTTCCGAACCCTAAAAGCAGGACACATCGTTTGGTAGAACCATATTCCACCTGTGTCTGAGATATATACAATATATATATATCTACTAAATTCTCTAGGATTAAAAATAGAAATGGCAATAGACAAAGTGACGATAATGCATTCTCGTCTTGTCAACGAGCAACTGCAAGTAATGTACTTGATTTGCTATCAGTTCCATCTTTTTTTTAAAATCTAAATTGATCCGGCCCGCGGGCGTAGTTTGGTGACCCCTGCTTTACAGTGTAGCAAGTACATAAGGATAGTTACTGTGTATTTTAATATTTCCACCACTTATTGTTAGTAGTGCATGTTATTTGCCTGAAACAAGGTCGTTGTCCCAATTCATTTCCTTTATGATATATTTTTCGCGCTCAGTGTAGCTTGTCTTTGCCGTTCTTTGTTAGTTAGAAATTTGGTTTCATCACATATACTTGCTTTAAGGTTTC
Source organism: Styela clava (assembly GCF_964204865.1). Lineage (NCBI taxonomy): Eukaryota > Metazoa > Chordata > Ascidiacea > Stolidobranchia > Styelidae > Styela > Styela clava. The sequence continues at coordinate 29,787,839 of NC_135251.1, forward strand.
AAGTGTAATTCGTTATTTGGATCAATTCGATTGTGCAACTTTACAATATAACAATTGGCATTCAATACATTGTGTGCTTTTTGACCTCTGAAGGAGTCAAGATCGGAGTTACACTCTGTTAACGTGTGTTCAATAACACGGGAGTGTGGACACGCAAATAGGGTCGATTCTTTGTTGCCCTATAACAGCGTCCTCGGAGGACATGAAATTTTTAACGAAAATAGAGGACAAATCCTCCAAAAGGAGAACGTGTGGTCACCCTATGTGACAAATCTCTAATAAAATCGATTTTGTGGATGCGTAATATCTGAAAACTCGAGGATTTGTAACAGTATTCTGTAACTGTATTCAAAAATCCCTGACATTTAAGCACTTTTAACATTCCTCCCTGACGCAAATTTGTCCACTAAAACCCGGACATGTCCGGAAAAAACCTGACGTATGCCAACCCTATTCTATATTCCATACACGTACAAATGTAAACTAGGTAATGAGAGGTCTCGATTTGTATATATGATAAAAAAGATATTATTAACTTAAATTTTTTTATTGCAACTAGAAATGATAAACTGTCAATCTAGAAAGTGAAAGTGAAAAATTATCACAAGTTAACACACCTATTTCGGTGTTTGGATTGCTCGTTTAACGTTAACTATTATGATGCATTGGTTTTCCGCGCCTCCCTTCACCCCGGAATGCGGGCCCGATAAAAAGGAATCGGGGCAATGTCTTGGTTCAATAATAATAATTTGAGGACCGCGCGGTTGATTGCTTGTTCGCACTTAAACGTTTAAGACTTTGGGTTGGAAACTGGTGCTCAGGATTAAAAATTTTAGATGCTGTCGAAGGATCTAGTGATATTAGTGAAATAAACTACCATTTATTGTACTAAAATTGAATTTCTGACATGGTAGGGACATTCAATGTTATGTATTCAAAACTAACCCATGTAATTATGAAATAATTGTTTTTAACAAAAAGGTGCTCCCGAAGTATTTGTACCAAGATGGCGCACAACCTGAACATTGTATGCGTACCAGGTTAGGCGTCATCATGGTACGAATACTTCCGGACCCTTTCAAAATCCACTTAGAAAAAATTGCTCAACATTATATACTCCACACCCACCAGGATATCAATATTTATGTCACTGACATTATATCTAGACAATAAAAAAATGTCTGAAAACGAGCTTCGGCCACGATTCTGTCGGACTAATACAGCAAAGCTTCCAGCTTTGGCAAGTACGTCTTTCATCCTTTGTCGTCGATGGTAATGGAATCTGGCAGATGTTCTTTTCTGGAGTCGTCCATCATAAATTCAGTGTACCCATTGTAGATTTAGGTACCTCTATAGTAGTTCCTGAATGCGTTTTTGGTTTTTCCGCACGCTATGCCGTTGATCTCAGCGGCAGCTTTTGAAAAAGATGTCTCGTACGGGATTCCTCGAATTGAGACGCGAGTCCTCTATTATGACGTCTCCTGCTTTGATCTCTCCTCCAGTACTCTCAAGAAACTCTTCTCTGCAGCTTTTTCCATTGCTGTACGCGGCAAAGTAAAGTATCCAGTTGCTCCTCCCGCTCTCATACAACTCCCTTGTCTAGTCGCAGAAACCTCGTGTTGCGATGTTAATCAATCAATCAATCATCATTTTTTCGTCAACACAATCAATATAAATATATCACGGAAATACGCTAAGTAAGATATAAAGTAAATAAAAAAAGACGAATATTATATGTGTGACAGGAGTCGCGAGGGACCTCGAAAGGTCTTTGAGCAGCGACACCTACGATGCTGATTCAGCTTAATGAATAAATTTAGTTAATGCCTATGCTTCTAGTTATTAATATTTATAAAACATAAAAAACGAGACACCAAAACAATTGAATAATATGTGTATATAACAAATTTGAGAAACATCAAAAGAAGAAAACCACCAAATTGCTATTACAAAATTTTTTGAAAGAAAACGTATATATAATATATACTCGTATATATATATATAAAGAAAAGTCCAAATTGAAAAAAAAACCTGACAAAAAAATAGATAAAAATCCAATGAACATACAATTTTCGCATTATGTTTTTAAACCGTGTACATAACGTCATAACCATTGCCAACCAAGCAGCAATTTAAAAAAAAAAATACGGACTCCTTGCACCTCTGAATCGCTCGAGCTAGGATAACCATTGCCAACCAAGCAGCAATTTTGAAAAATACGGACTCTGTGCACCTCTGAATCGCTCGAGCTTGGATCAGCGTTGTCAAGAATAACAAGCCAAGGCCCATGCTGCCATGAGTCAGATGTAGAGAAACAGCAGTGGATTGGAATCAGTCAGTTAATTTTCCGATGATCAACTTGAAGAACAGTAATTACCAATATATTTCATTTTCAAGTCTCTCTTAAAACCATGATATGACAGTGATTTTATGGTACATGGTAAATCATTCCACAACTTTACACCCATATACTTCATAGGTTTTTGCGTTGTGCATAATCTTGTAGGCATGTGAGGCAGACCTAGTGCGATATGAATGGACTGCAGTCTGCTTAGTGAAATACCCTACAAATGTCTTTGGAAGTTTGTCGTTGTTGCATGGGTTTCAGTATCTCAAATTCACGGACATGGTAATGTTAAATCTATGATACAAAGGATCAAGTCTGGTGTGTAGAGGTGCGTTACCAATTGCTCGGATTGATTTATTTTGCAGCACCTCAAGTCTGCGAATCAGGGTGGATGATGTACTTCCCCATGTTACAATGCCATAGTGGAGAAATGATTGGAAGAGAGAGAAATAAACTAATCGCATAGCTGATGTGGTGAGACGTTTTTCCAATTTAAATGAAATTCCTGCTGTTCTAGCTAGCTTGCTGGCTATGTAGTTAATATGTAATGCCCATTTAAACTCATTGTCAATATAGGCTATATACCTAGGTACTTGGACTTACTATATTGGAACAGTACAGTGTGGAATTTTGCAGGGCTCAATAATCGGCCCAGTAATGTTCATACTTTTTGTCAATGATCTTAACACTTAATACATCTATTAGTCCGCCAAAGTTCATGTCTCGGTTCGTCTTCAGGTAGAGTGAGGGTGGTCTCTTAGTCGCTTGCGAAGTCTCCAAGGGCGTTTGAGGTTCTCCTTGATGCGGCAGCGTAGTCCATCATTGTCTTTTGGCTGTTGATCTAGCGCCAACTCGCCGTTTATGATTAATTTAACGACGATTCCTGAATATTCAGCAGACTTATATATACTACTATATAGGCTACAGCAGTGGTTCCCAAACTAGGGTCCGCGGACCTCTTGGGGTCCGTGAAGCAATTTCGGTGGGTCCGCGAGACAAATCTGTAATATGGCTAATAGCTTGATAATACAAATACACATTTGTCGGCTTTTGCTGCTTCGCAATCACTGCTGGAGACACTGATGCTTCACTTTCTGTTTCGATTGCGCTGCCCCATTGTTATGTCACAGAGCTTTGGCCTGTGATAGCACAGAGATAGTTCAATTCATGCCACCACAAGTTTACTATTTGAAAATCTGTAGCTGAAGCTGTCCTTTTGCACGTTTACCAAATATCGAAACAGACTTTTGTTCGTTTCACCATACGGCGCATTGATTTTTTTTGTGATCCTTTAATGTTTTGTTTTAGTGTACAAGGCCGGGAATAATTAAAAAAATTGCAAGGGGTCCGTCATGCAATTTTTTTCAAAAAGTTTGGGAACCACTGGGCTACAGCATATTTGATTCAGAAAATAATTACCGTTTTTGTAATACACTTTTGTGAGGAAGAGGGGAAAATAACCAATTTTACTGATCAGTTGGTCCAAATTTATAAAGTCGACAAGAACGTGGGCAGCAATGATAAGTCATGCTGGAGTTAAAAGAAATGTAGCGATTGAGAGGTGAGAATTCATGTATCAAACTGTAGGCTGATGCTTTGAAAAACACAGGGCACTTCACTCTTCAGACTTTGCGATTTATCTAGATCAGGGATCGGCAACCTACGGCCGACAAAACAGCTGTTTTGACGATTATATTCTTGCGTAACACAATTTATTGAGACGCGTGTAGACTAAATTATATTATAATCTAACAAGTATAAAATTCACAATTACTCGTTTAATTAACCTATAATTTATTTATAATTAGACAAACGGCAACAAAATGCAGAAAAGTTGATGCTAAGTGCAAAGGGTTCAATGGTGCCGAAAATATTCAAATGGAATCTTTTGAGATACAATGCATCACTGCTTAATTTTTATTATAAAAAAATCCTTCGTTCGGTTTTCAACTTTCTGAAAATATGTGCGACCCGCAAATGACTTGCAACCCTTATTTTGGCCCGCGAGGGACAAAAGGTTGCCGACCCCTGGTGTAGATATAGTCTAGTATGCAAACACTGTAGTACATCGAATAAAATGTATTATGTATAAGAAGTATTATTCAGTATTAATAGTATTTTTATTTGTCGAAAACACTCATGTTGTTCATTTTAGATACTGTACTACAAAAGAAAACGCCAATGTTCTACCAATCCAATCTATCGCAGACTATCGTCGCTGCTGCTAGCACTCTATACCTGTAACAATAAAATGGATCTAAGAAATCTCGAAGAAACGCGTACCGGTATATGGGAATCATAACAGTTGCAAACAGCTTAAATGGGCTATCCATATTGAAATACTTTGGCATTCTTCTGCACTTGAAACTGCCCATCAAACTGATGTTGGCGGACTTGTAAATGATACCAGGGTACGTCTTTTCTGGCAAAGATATGGATTATACTCTTCCACCCAACAAAGATTCACTAAAGAAGCATGTTCTGGGGACAAATTACTAGGCAGGAATTCATCACTGTTGCCTAGAACCAAAGCCAATCATTCCCCCGTCTATTGCCATGGATGGGTTTTCGATGATGGTGTTTTGCGGGTTGAATTGATGGATTCATTACAGCCCCCCAAATCAGTTGGCAAACTGCAAGTGTAAAAAAAATAGGTGTCAAAATAATTTATGCATGTATGTCAAAAACAACTTGAATTGCACAGAATTTTGTTTTTGTGTCCACTGCAAAAACCACAGTACACTTATAGAGAAGAATCGATTTTCGAGATTGAGGATTTTGGAAGCAGTAGAATCTTAGGAAGGATCTATAATCTATATATTATAGATCCTCTCTAGGAAGGAAAGTCGAATAATTTTCTTTTGAATGTTTTCCTAAACTTTGCAATGCAAACAAGGCGTCTTTCAGAATTTGCATCTTCTTCGGAATATAAACGATGAAGGTTTGAAACAGTCGTTCCAGTAGTTAGATACTTTTTATTCTTATAGGTACTCATAGAACCGCAATAATGAGATGGCAATGAATGCATTTTTCATTTATTAATTGTAAACGTAAATGTAATTAGATTTTTAATATAGCGAGACAATTTCTTTGCAACTTTTATTTTTCTATTTAATTAAAAGGGGCGCTGGCTTAAAAGCTCACCCAACCCAAGTACAGATAATCAGAAGATTTGGTTAGATTAAAAGTATATTAACAATGACGATAACAGCTTGTCATGTTTCTTAATCCTCATCACACTCTTCATTGAAAAAAAGACTGGGTCTGAATATGACACACTTTCGATTTCAAAACATGTCATCTATAAGAATAAAACGAAGTCTTCAGAATTATTCAGTAATGTCAAATCATTAATGAGCCCTGAATTATATGTATCACCGTTTCAATTTTACTTTCATCTGTGGAGCACAGCCATACTTGTAAATCAGATAAACTGGAATTATACAAGAGTAAAGTCTTCCATAATATCGAATATTGATGAATAAAGGTACCGACACGTATTTCACTAAACTAAAACGGTTTGAACCAATGAGTAGTCATTTTTCTGTGCAGAGCAAGATAAAAATCTATACGGGCCTTAAGTGCTTACATCATTTTTGGGTTGGTATCGTAGCGTAGACCAGGGATTCCCAAACTTTTAGTGTTACGGAACCCTCGAAGAGGAGAATATGTTCTCCCGAACTGTCTTCAGTATTGTCAAAATTATTTGACAAATGTATGTCCGAATCTCCTTTTACAGACTGCTGGAAATTACCTGCCATTTTTCCCACTTTAAAAAACAGCGGTAATCGCACGGGTCCTGGTAAATATCGTTCAATTAGTCTTTTGTAAATTATAAGCAAACCACTTCTCAATTCAGCCATTACCGATTAGCTAGAATCTCATCGTTTTTCAACTGACAAACAATATAGCTATAACCGAAAGTATATTCTGTGGAGACTGTTGCACATCCTTTCCCGGCCTTGTACGATTAAACTCAGCGTCGCCGTCAATACAACAAAAACGTTGAAATGCAGTCATATAAATCGAAACAAACAATTTTGATCGCGATACGTCTCTTATACTGCGATGCGCTATGACTGCTAATTTTGGCCTAAGAATTGCTATCCCGGCGCAAATGCTAAAGCGAAACTTTTCATGACATCTCTTTAAGGAAGATAATTGCGAGTAATTATCTCGATTTGCTTAAGGTGTTGATGAAATGAACTCTTGGCCTGTTCCCCATTTAGGGCGTAGTTTATATTTTCGCGAACCGAAAACACAAATCTAATATTGTATCGGCACATATTTTATGTTACTTCCGGCGAAAATCACATATATATATATATATATAAATATATATATATATATATATATATAGCTGTTAACACATTGGGAGTGTGCAAGTGATGTATAATATTATATGGTTTCGTTTCGTTGTAGTGAGGTTTTTGCGGTTACTCATTGGCGACGACTGAAATGAAATTTTTATAACAAGACTCTGTGATAAATTTCTCAATAAAATGTACAAAAGTGGAGAAAATTTATTCAGCACTTCTAAGGAGAATATAACTTTTGTGTAAAGCGTTCTATAGATTGCCGAAACTTTTTGGTAAAATCAAGCACAAACAGAAGTTCAAGTGTCAATTTCCTTTTCATGGAAGTAATTATGAAATTTATGACTTTTTTGGTCACTCTGTATGCGTCAGAGATATTTTCACATGATTTTGACTATAGCTATTGTTACGACTGAAATTTCGGCTATATATATGTCGCAAACGTACATAAATAACATGGGCTCCAATTCATAAAAACAGAAATGAAGAAACAGAATTAGATTCGATAATAGAATCTGATTCCCACAAATTCGTGGTTTAGATTACGGTATCGAAACCCTCGTTGAAACTGTGAAGCATCGTAACTTACTTGTGCCCGTGACGGTCGTAGCTTTACCAGGAGGTCTTGTGACGATGATAAATCATGCGTATAGTGCCAACGTGAACTAAATACCAAATGATTTGAAAAATGAGGGAAAAATCGGAATTTCCGGTTGAAGCATAATATTCGAATTCCTTCGCTAGTATTTGAAATCGAAAGTCGAACTCTAATCATGCCCTATTGGGACTCGCGATATTTGGGTAACTTGATAACAGTGAAGCTTTATCGAAAGACATTTTACTGAACAATGATTGACTCATGGCGTCTGAGTGCGCTTACCCCAACCATGGTTTTGGGAACAGCCAATTGAGAGAAAAAAAAAAAAAACTTTTCATCTTGTATATACCATCTGTTGCAAAATACGCTACCCGATTGGTATAAGTTTTAAACTTGTAAAATGGCAAAAAGTTGTTTCCCAGGTTGATTATGAATTGCGAAACTCCAAGACGCTGCATGTTTTGGTGAGTGGGGTTAGTGGTGACGTGATTTTAATATTCAGCCCAAAATATACATATTTAGCTGACTGAATATAACATATACAGCCATTCAAGTAATGTACTTACACAGCTCAACGATTTTAGCTGATATGCATGTGTGGTTGTTTGATATCAGGGCATCGCCTTTTATTCAACTAGCAAATCATCGCGGAAATAGTATATTACATGCTTCGTATTTTGTTGGTGTGTGATTATGTTCTTTCGTAGACAATAAGTTCTCCGTATTGGTTGATCGTAATAAGTATTCAACTAGCATATCATCGCGGAAATAGTATATATATTACATGCTTCGTATTTTGTTGGTGCGTGATTATGTTCTTTCGTAGACAATAAGTTCTCCGTATTGGTTGATCGTAATAAGTATTCAACTAGCATATCATCGCGGAAATAGTATATATATTACATGCTTCGTATTTTGTTGATGTGTGGTTATGTTCTTCCGTAGACAATAAGTTCTTCGTATTGGTTGATCGTAATAAGTATTCAACTAGCAAAAATAGTATATTACATGCTTCGTAATTTGTTGATGTGTGGTTATGTTCTTTCGTAGACAATGGGTTCTCCGTATTGGTTGATCGTAACATGTAATGAATCGCTATAACCAATGCACTATTTCGGGATTCCCTCTTCCTCGTATGTGTGTGATACAGAGTGAGCCGATGAATACGTACAGTAATAGCCAACTTGTTATTTCATGATATCCGTCAACAGCAGATCGATCAAATCATGAGGAATGTGCTTGGAACAACAATGCTATTAAATAAACTTTTGTTTGGTCATCGGAAGTAATTTCACGACAAATTGATTGAGAGCATAGTAATTGAAAAAGTTTCAAACAAACAACGGCTTGAGTCGAAATTCTCAATTGGAAACTGGAATCACAATACAAGCAATCCCAAGCTGAAAAATAGATATTTTAAATAAAATAAAAATTTTCATTCGGATGGTAATTCAATAAAATCTTGAGACTAAACTGCAAAAATTGTTTCACACAAACTTTATTTCATATTCATATTTTTAACCTAAACGATTTCCGTTGAATTAAAAGAGATTTCTAAACCAATGTTGATGATCTCATGGTTAGGACACAGTGAATAGAAAAGTGGATAACCTTTTTCCTGTATAACGTGGTGGTCTTCTTTGACAATGATCAGGTATAACGAGAAAATGAAATGTAAATATCGACACCGTCATTTGCAGACAAAATATTAAAACCACAGTGTAAAAATCTCCAAAATCAGAATTATAACGGTTCTTTTGCGAAACAAAGGACTTGATAAAATGTAGTAAATTGCAAGGAAGTGTACGATACTTCGGAATTAGTAAGATTGCTTCTAAATATATATAAATTTAAAATCTTATTTTGTATATTTCAACAGTGTCTTTATAATTTTTGGTTCAATGTTAACATATTACAGATTGCTACATTATTAATTCGAAAGTAGAACAAGAGAATGAAAGTAAAATAGGAAACCTGAATTGAAATTACTCGGCCAAGACTAAAGATGCTAAGTATGACTACTTACAGGTTTCCGATTCTCCCGATTCCTAAATTTTCGATTCAGATTCTCGATTCCGAATATAGATTCCACGACATATTACCGAGAAAACATACCCACCTAAGCAGTACCGTATTATGGAATCAAACGAGAAAGCGATGTTC